>NW_007231974.1:58660-67904 GCF_000164805.1 Carlito syrichta
CTACACGCCCAGCTAATTTTTGATTTATGTAGAGATGTGGTCTCGCCAAGTTGCCCAGGTGGGTCTCGAACCTGCGGGCTCACGCAATCCACTCACCTCAGTCTCCCAAAGGCGCGGGATTACAGGCTGAGCCACCGAGCCTGGCTTTGGGTTTATTTCATTTATTATCACCCTCTCATTTATTATTCTTTCAACAAGGGGTAATAGTCATGTCTGATTCTATTGACTGTGTTTTGCAAATAAAATTTAGCAAGAAGTGAAGCAGGCGCCTTATTCCCAAATTCAAACAAATGGAGAACTGTGCTAAATGAACATTGACACATTATTTGAAACTGAACGGAAATGTTCTGTTACTTAACAAATGACATAAATTTAAAAAACAAAGATGCTTAAAGATCAGCAAAAGACCTATACAGGATTTGTGCAGAAAATTATGTTTTAAATATTAGGGAGCAATTTCAGTGAATGACTGTGTTAACTTTTCAAGTTTTTAATAACGTTATCCAGTGAGTTGCCTTTGCTCTTACTAAACACTGCAGTAGTTAACAACAGTGGCTTATTTGTTTTTTCTGCCTGTTAATTTTGTCATTTTCTTAGCAGAATCTATCAGGGTTGCCCGACATGCTCTGTTCTTTTCAAAGCCATACCACTTACTGTTCATGAATACGTCAACAACATTTTCTTCATATTTTTTCTAATGTTTTGCTTTGTGTCTATTTATATATTTATTTTTTAACTAACTATTGATGTCAGATCTATGGGACATTTCTTTTTAGTCACATTCTTCCTACTTGAGAAAGTAGCTGTAAGTTGACAGATAGTATCCACTCTTAGCATGATTCCACTATGTGGATACAAGTGGTCTGTGGTATTCCACTGTATCCTGTGCCTGCTCTGTCCTTTCCAATTAAGTTTGATTTACTATCCTATTTTCTTTTCTTTTTTTAATAAATGAAAGACCTCGAGCCTGTTGAATCCTAGTGACATGTAAATCTTGCTGCATTTCAAAGCCTTGTGAGTTCAATTCTAAGCAATACCTTTTCCTGTTGTGTGAGTTTGATCAAATCAGCTAACTTCAATTTCCTCTGTGTCAAAGATGTTCATTAGCAAGTTGCAGCTGTGGTAGTGATAGAGGGAAGTCTCCTTTTGAGATTCTACAGCTATCAATGCTAGCCCTAGAAAACTTCAGATTTAGATAGAATTTGTCATGCTAAAATGTTTTCTGTTTGTCTTTTTATGTAGGATCTCTTTGCCTAGACTTCTTCCTAAAATTTAATAAATTTGGCAACTCAACCACTCCAAATGCAAGACCCCTCCTAGCACTGTAATCATCCAGATTGTTTCTTTATCAATATTTACTTGTCATAGATTTCCTCTTCTTCATGGTAGCTGTATTTCTATAAACTAATAAGTATATTTGTATGTTCAGATGTTAATATCACAGACTATTCCTGCCAACCTTAATCTAATTTTCTTGCCATCTGCTTTTCAGATACCCATAGCTGGATATGGATCATTCCCAACTGTGGCCCTTATCCCGTTCCAGGTTCTGAGCCAAACCATCGTGAAAATTGAAAAAGCTAAGTTATTTCAGTTTGAATTAGGAATCGTGGGAAGTTTCTGTTGTGGAGACATACTGAGTTGTCAATTTAGATAGGATTTTTATGGTTGCAAGTGTCAGCAACTTCATTCTGAGTGTTAAGTACCTTAGTATTAAGTAAACAGGGAGATAACTGGAGGTATTCCAGGGTACCTTAAGTAATAAAAGGAAATGTTGAGCAAACTAACCCCTCAAAGGTCAACTAAACCTGAGCTGGGAGGTAGGGGCGGGGGAGCTTAGAATGTTTATAAATTATGAATTTGCTATAGACCAGGGCCAGGTACAAAGTGGGGAAATGACTGTCAGAAACTTGTGAGGTTTATATTTAATATTTCCAAGGGTAGTGGAATCCTAAAGTGTCAATAGTCTCTTCTTATCCCTGTTTTCTCTTCTTGTGTGTTTTGTCTTGTTTTTCACTGGGCTGTAGAAACAGAAAAACATGGCAATACATTTGGTGGGAACTCAAAATTAGAACAAGCTCATAATCTTGTTTTGCCTTCTCTTTCAGACGATATGGAAGATAAGAAAATTTAGAAACTTATAAACTGTTATTTTCTTTGTGAAAATCAGGTAACTTTGGTCTTTTCTTTGTTGCCATTACAAGGTTTTAAGTTCTATTTAATCTTTATTTGGTATTTTTTAAATAACAGTGTGGCTTACAAAGAATCAACCCCCTTGTTATTTCTGTTTTGAGCAGGCTTCTAGTTGCAACAGTAAGATCTTAACCCATCAAAAACAGTGCATAGAAATACTAAAAGAAGCCTGATTTGTGTGGGAGTTTGTTCCAGTCTGTTAGCCTGGGGTTTCTTTTCTCACATTTTGCTTAAGCAAAGTTGAATCATGTTTGCCACCCAGCATGAAAGAGTGAGCAGGCAATGTAGAGAAAGTGCAATGATTAGAAATGCTCACACTAGCCGGGTGCAGTGGCTCACACCCGTAATTCCAGCACTTTGGGAGGTGGAGGTGAGAGGACTGCCTGAGCCCAGGGTTTTAAGGCCAGCCTGGGCAACTGGGCAGACCTCGTCTCTACAATAAATCAAAAAATTAGCCAGGCATGGTGGTGTACACCTGTGGTTCCACTCAGTGGCAGCAGGAAGTTGGCATGTACAAGCACATGGGGCAGTGATGACAGAATGGGATAAGAACTGAAATGTTATGGTGGAGCTGGAAATGTTTATGATGATCTCTGAAACTGTTGGTTTCTCTCTTAAGTTCACTATGTAACAGCCACTGATTCCCTATAAAACTGAAACCACTTCAGGATATGGCAGTTGTATCATGAATTATATGGCTCTGTTCAATCCTGGAAATCACATTCTTTAACACAGGTGTCTATAGATGATCATATTCCATAATTCACCTTTTATATCTTTGGATAAATCATTATTCACCATTCATGGAAAATTAAAAGCTGCTTAGAAGATCTAAAATTATCAGTCCATTAAGGATTTCCCCCCCTTTATATAGAATTCCCCCAGTTCAGGTCAGTTTCAAAAACAAAGGAGTAATACTAGGGAAAATTTCACGGTTTCACTTCTCTTTTATGAGGAAATTTGTGCTTTACATAAAGCATCACTTCAGAATTAATTATGAAATAGGTTTGAAATGTTGAGACTGCTGTTGTTCCGGCAGAAACCAACACCCGACTTGCAAATCAATCATCAGGTGATCTAGAGAGGAAGGCCTAAGAAACTGTTGATAGCTCTAAGACCATCTGTTTGTACAGCTGCTATAAGATGAGGGTACTAACATAGGTACTTGTAATCTCACAGAGAGTAGAGAAAAGTACCCTTGAGTATACTATTATTGATTGTAGTCTACCGTAACCATACCTAACTTACCAGCAATAGTGATATTAACCCCCGATTAAAACTATGTCCAAAACCACGTCGTAAGAAGTTCTTTTTAAAAGATGTATTTTTTTCTTTCTTAGAAACACTATTTGGTCTCCTCTTTCTACCTCTTTAATTTGCCCTTTCTGCTAAAATTCTTGTATTTTTGGACCTGAACTTTTTTTGTCCTCCTTCCTTCCCTCCCTCTCTCTCCTCCTTCCTTATTCCCTCTCTCTTTCTTTCTTTTTTTCTTGTCCTTAGCTAATTTCACTGTGAAACCTTTACCTTTGCTAATAGTCTTACTTTGTGAAATTAAAAGAAAAAATAGAGCAGCTCAAAAGGAGTTGAACACTTAGGGTCTCTGAGGACTCTGTCTTTAATGGTTCAGTAGAATCTACAGTCTTTCCATCATTTTCTCCAAGCAAATGTTATACATAATTTTAAGAGATAAGACAGAGGAACTTTTGTGGAGACATATTTAAGGGAAATTGAAATTGAAATTAGTTTTTATAGCTGGGCTCGGTGACTCAGCCTGTAATCCCATACTTTGGGAGGCTGAGGTGAGTGGATTGCCTGAGCCCGTGGGTTCGAGACCCGCCTGGGCAACTTGGCGAGACCTCATCTCTACAATAAATCAAAAAATTAGCCAGGCGTGGTAGTACATGCCTGTAGTTCCAGCTACTGGAAGGCTGAGGCGGAAGGATTGCCAGAGCCCAGCAGGTCGAGGCTGCGGTAGCCGGGAGCGGCCACTGCACTCTAGTCTGGGTGACCGAGTGAGACTCCAACTCAAAAAAAAAAAAAAAAAAATTAGTTTTTATATGGTGGGAAATAGAGTTAATAGGGAAAAACTAGAGTATTTTTCAAAATTAAAAGATAAATATATTTTTGAGCAGTGATTATATTTGGATATAAATTCAATACTCCAAATAAGAGATACTTCTCAAACCAGCTCCAGGTAATGTTGTTGTCTTCTTATTAACTTAGATCATGATAAAAATAGTCATTTTTAACCATATCCTTTTGGAAGACCTCTCCGTTTCATCCAAAGTAAAAAATCAAATTTTTTAGAATGAATGTGGGGCCTGACACGATTTGATGCCTTATGACCCTTCTGGTCTCCCAGTATCTTCTACCCTTCCCTTGAGTTGCTTATTTTCAGTCACACTGACTCCCCAGTCTACTTCTCAACTTATCAGGCCCATTCCTTGCCTTAGGGTTTTTGCATGACCTGTGTTTGGAATATCCCTAGATAACCATTTCGTCAGCTCCTTTAATTCCTTCAAGTTTTTGGTCAAACGTCATTGTCTCAAAGAGACCTTCCACAACCACTGTAGTTAAAATTGCTATCAGCCTCCTCTTCATCCTAGTTATCGGTATCTTCATCTGCTTGCCCCCCCCATTCCACTCAATAGCTTCTAACATACTATTTAATTCAATATATTATGTTTAAATTTGTTTTCTGTGTCTCCTCACTAGAATGAAGAAGCCATCAAGACTGGAAGATCTTTGTTGTGCTCAAATGTCCAGAGCAATACCTGGCACATAAGAAGTACTAAAAAACTCATTGAATAAAGAGGTTCAGGGCTAAAGCTTATACTAATTTGTTCAGCTATTCAACAAATATTAATTAAGTGCTTATTGTATGCTAATCATTCTGTTAGAGAATCCAGAGGTGAATCTTATTCTGGAGAGAGACAAATGGATGGGAAATTTCAAAAGGTGTATTGTGTACAAGGTAGGGTTGAACATAGGATATTCGGGGAGGCTACAAGGTGATGTCTCACCCAGGATAGGCAAGGTCATGAAAAATTCATGCATTTTATTCATTCAACAAAATACTTACTGTGTGCCAGTTATATTTCCAGTCACTTTAAAAGACGGAAGTCTCAGCTTTGCCTTTTCCCCGATTTTCGTCTGCCTGAACACCCATCTTGCTACCATGAGATTTCAAAAGCCAGAGGCCAAGAATAGTTGAACAGAAATGTAGAAAGATATGAGATCCTGATGGAATCATGAAGCCACTGTTCCAGCTTGATCAACAGACCTCCAGATTTCTTATACATGAGAAAAATAAATGATCAAACTTTTACCACTATGACTTACTTGACTTACCATCTCTGAGGGATATTGTTTGACATCCAGTGATGAAAGGGAAAGAAATCAACATATCTTCAATTACCTCTACTTTTCTCTTTCCAACTTTAATTGAAGCCTCATTCTTGGGTGATTGGAACATGAGGAGCTAGAAGAAGAACATGGGTTTCAGTCTTTCGGGAAGGAGTTCATGCTCCAGATAGGAGGCAATGAAAATCTCCCCAGTTTTTTTCTGATTTTCTCCAGCACATAGGCTGCATTCCACAAAGCCACCAAGGGGCAACTGAGGTCAGCAGACTAATAGAGATTTCTTTCCACTTTTCAAGGCAAGATCTCCAGCCTCCTATGCAGCACAAACACAAAGCAGATATATGATATAGAAACCTCACTGTGTGTTTGGGATTACTCTTGCTTATAATACAACTTGTCAACCCCGTGGCCACCAAAGTTTCTACTAACATCTCTCTTCTCCTGTAGAGTTTTCTCTTCTACATTTTCTGCCTCTGCCCGGGTATAACAAATGTTTCCAGGGAAGAAAATGATCAGTGATCTCAGCCCACCAGCAAAAATTTTTCTTTTCTGAATTTTAATTCGTCTAATTCTCTTTGCTTCTCCCACTCTCTGATATCTTTAAAAATATGCATTTTTGGTAATTACTTTGCTTTTGTTTCCCAAGTTGTTCCATCAGGAGCAATGTCCTACCACTGCCTCTTATATTTTACTCAGAAACAGCGTTGAACTCATATATTTAATGAAAGTTTGGATATATTCTGAGATTCCAAACTGAATTGACATTCTCTCAAACCCTTGGAAGAAAGATATGCAGACATTGCTATGCTATAGCTCTTACAAGCAATAGTGCCTTTCCTATTGCACTATTATTTTGAAAGAAGTACTACTTACCGCTGTCATGCAACTTTCAGTGTTTCTATAAATGTGAAAAGAATACAATCAAGCTTAAATGGAACACATTTTTAAAAAAAGAAAGGTAAGCAGAGATTATAGAAAAGTCAACCCGAGTGTCATACTGAGTTTATCATTCTATTCATATGCTAAGGACCCAAGTCACACGTGTCTGGTTATTATAATTCACTTTTCCTTATAGATCCCCACTGGCTCCTGAGAAAATGGATTATATTAAGTAGTCTGACTAGGAAATGATTTCATTGCATCTTTAAGGCAAATCTTATAAAGTTTATATAATTGCCCTTATTTTAAATAAGAAAATGGAGGCTCAAGGGGATTAAGACACATATCCAAATTCACACAGCTAACACCTTTAGTTTACAGAGAAGCACAGAGTATTTTTTTTCTGTCTGGGTCAGGTTCTGCCTGCGTCTGATTCTCTGAACCAAGCAATAGCGCTTTCATGAGAAGCTTTCTTCACTTTGCTAGTGGTCAGTTCAGTGGTGTCTGCTCCTAGCTCTTACTTCATCCCCCGCAACTCGCGGGAGGCCTGGGAGTACCCTCCCTCCTGCAAGGCCTTATTGTGGAAAATGTCTTCATTTCCCTTAGGCCCACTTTCATTTTCTACCTTTTTCCCTTTTAAAGAAAACAGAACAAAACAAATAAACAAACATAAGCATTAATATGTCAATAAGAAAGAAATCAAAATCTCCTATATGAAGTAATTTTTTTTTCTTTTTTTGGTTTCAACAATAGTACATTTTACATACCAGTAGTTGAGGTGTCTCTGTTTGTCTATAAAATTTTAGGTTTTCATATCTTGGGGTTCTCCCTCTAATTTTCTTTTCAAGTATTGTGGCAAATGGGACACACACACACACACACACACACACACACACACACACACACTTCTCTCTTTTGGATTTTAGTCTTAATTGTCACTTCAAATCACTGAAGACAGAAGAATGAGTATCTCTAATAGAAAACATAAATGTTAGGTTGCTGTGAGATCCTGGACAAGTTGCTTAATAAAAAATGAGCCTTATTTCACTCTACAAAATTGGGAAACTATTACCTGACTGTGTTTTTCTTAGAGATTAAATTAGAAAAATGACGTCTATGGGGAATTGAATTTTCAATATGAACATTTTATGAAAATAGTCTTGTAAGTCGCTAGAAATGTGCTATCTAAGCACATGGCAATCTAAATATATATTTAAACATTATATACTAAATATATATTTATATATTATATGTTTGCACATATATTTCAGCTTCTTTTTAAAAACAAAATGAAAACCTTCCAGAATTGGAAACGCTAGTCCCTGTGAATTGGTTCTGTTTCTTTTCCAACTGTGCAAAAGCTCTTCATATTGTTACAAGAAGACAAGAGAAATGTTGCAGCTCTATTCACAATAGCAAAAACATGGAACCGACCATGTTGTCCATTGAAATTGGACTGGATAAAGAAAATGTGGTACATATACACAATGGAATATTATGCAGCCATATAGAAGGACAAATATATGAACTTTGCAGCAACTTGAATGGATTTGGAGTCAATCATACTGAGTGATGTATCACAGAAACAGAGAAAAGAGTTCCATATGGTCTCACTCATAAACAGACCTTGAACAATTATAATGCTATAAGAAAGCAATTGGCAGTAGTGGGAAACTGTTGGGGTGGAGGGGTGGGATTGGCAGTTGAGGGAGACTGCTAGGGGAGGGAAGGGCATACCTCATCAACAAGGGTATCTGCCTGATCAATGTTTATATACCTAAACCTGAAATGTACCCCATATCTTTATAATAATAATAAAAATAGTAATAAAAGAGAAATGCTGCAGTTTGGGTTCCCCAGGAAGCCAACCCTGAAAAAGAGATTTGTATGCAGGATACCTGTGGGGAACCAAGGGCAGCAGAATAGGGCAGCAGGAGAGCCTGGATTGAGCTGCAGGCACAACAAAGGCCTCAATTTATTCTGCGGTCATTAGCAAAGTTAGGCCTTCACTTTAGACTTTCCACCTTGAAGCAAGGGAGCTGTTCCTTTAAATCTTTCACTGACTAGTTATGGGATATAGGTAGCCCCCAAGAAGCGGGTGAGGTAGCTCTCTTTGGCAGAGGACAACTTCAATAAGGTGCTCAACTAAGGGGTGTTCGTGGGCAATACTTCTAGCAACTGGGGGAATGAATGCTTCAGTCCTGAAGTGGGAGAATCTGGGTAGCACACAACAGTCACTATGGCCAAGACATCAGTCACCAGTGTAGATTACATACTTGATTGTGTTTGTATCTATTAGATGATAAATGAAATCGAGTTTTAAAGTCAAAAATTGTTGAATGTTCTTGACAATGTTATATGGTACAGAGTCTAAGTAATTTATTAACAGGGGTGTGTGTAAAATTACACAGCAGTAGAAAAATAATTAGTAAGTAGAGGATTCAGGAGCATATAAAATAGTTAGTTTTAACACTTCTATTGAATTGGTACTATAGAGTAGTTCATATTTTTAAAAATGACTTTTTATCTTTTTAAAGAACAAAGTTTTGACCATGCTGCCCATTGAAAATGGACTGGATAAAAAAAATGTGGTATATATACATGACGGAATATTACACAGCTTAAAAAGAAGAATGAAATTATGGACTTTGTAGCAACTTGGATGGATTTAGAGTTCATCATACTGTGATCTATCACAGAAACAAAGAACTGAGTACACATGTTCTCCCTCATAAGTGGACCCTGAACATTTATCATAATATCACATGAGGGAGATTGGCAGTAACAAGTCACTGCCGGGGGTGGGGGG
>NW_007231974.1:67924-81232 GCF_000164805.1 Carlito syrichta
CTAATAAGGGTACCTGATGCCAAACCAGGCGAAGTGAGGACCAATGGGAGGTCTATACGATGACCACTTATGTACTTAACCCTGAATTGCACCCCACATTTTTAAAATAAATGAATAAATAAATATAAAATCAGTTAAAAAAACAGATTTTGGTTTTCTTTATTTTCTACTTTCTTGATTTCTGCTCAGATTTGTATTATTTTCTTTTTCTTGCTATCTTTAGGTCTTATTTGCTTTCCCTTTTCTACTTAAGGTAAGTCGAAATAATTGAATTAAGATCTTCCTTCCTTTTTTTTTTTTTTTTTAGTTGGAGTCTCACTCTGTCATCACCCAAGCTGGAGGGCAGTGGTACACTCATGGCCACCCCAGCATCAACCAGGTAATGCAGCTGGTGATCCTTCTGCCTCAGCCTTCCAAGTAGCTAGAACTATAGGCATGTGCTACCATGCCCAGATACAGGCTGGTCTTGAGCCTGTGGGCTCAGGCAATCTACTTGCCTCAGCCTCCCAAAATGCTGGGATTACAGGCTGAGCCACTGAGTCTGGCCAAGATCTTCCGTACTTTCTAACAGATGTTTAGTGCTATGAATTTTCCACTAAGTGCTATTTAAGCAACATTCCACAAATTTTGATGATGTTGTGTTTTCATTTTTACTCAGTTCAAAATTCTTTTTAGCTTCCTGTTTTATTTCTTCTTTGATCCATAGGTTATTTAGCAGTAATTAAGTTTCCAAATACTTAGAGACTTTTTTTTTTTACAAAGATCTTTTTTTTACTGATTTAATTATATGATGCTTGGAAGGCATACTTTGTATCACTTGAATCTTTTAAAACTTATTCAAATGCTTTATGGCCCAGAATATGTGTTATAGCCGGGCTCGGTGGCTCAGCCTGTAATCCCGCGCCTTTGGGAGGCTGAGGTGAGTGGATTGCCTGAGCCCCCGGGTTCGAGACCCGCCTGGGCAACGTGGCGAGCCCTCATCTCTACAATAAATCAGAATGAGTCAGGCGTGGCAGCGCGCGCCTGTAGTTCCAGCTACTTGGAAGGCTGAGGCGGAAGGATTGCCGGAGCCCAGCAGGTCGAGTCTGCGGTGGCCGGGAGTGGGCACTGCACTCCAGTCTGGGTGACAGAGTGAGACTCCAACTCAAAAACAAAACAAAACAAACAAAAACAGAATACATTTTAAATTTTGGTGAATGGTCTGTGTGCACTTGAAAGGGATTTACGGGCATATCTCGTTTTATTGGACTTCACTTTATTCTACTTCATAGATACTGCATTTTTTACTAACTGATGGTTTGTGGCAACTTGCATTGAGCAAGTCTATCATGTCCTTTTTTCAAATATATGTGTTCACTTCATGTCTGTCACATTTTGGTAATTCTCACAATATTTTAAATCTTTCATTATTGTTATATATGTTATGGTGATCCATTATGAATAATCTTTGATGTTACCATTGTAATTGTTTTGGAGCACCAATAACCAAACCCACATAAGAGGGTTAATGTTTTTTTGGGGAGGATCAGAGTCTCACTCTGTCACCCAGGCTGGAGTACAGTGGCATGCTCATGGCCACTGTAGCCTCGACCTACTGGGCTCAGGTGATTCTTCCACCTCAGCTTTCCAAGTAGCTGGAACCATAGGCATGTACCAACATGTCCGGCTGCTTTTTTGATTTATTTTAGAGATGAGATCTCGTTATGTTGCTCAGGCTGGTCTCACACCACGGAGCTCAGGCAATCCTCTTGCCTCAGGCTCCCAAAGTGCTCAGATTATAGGCTTGAGCCACCACACCCGGCAGAGGATAAATTCAATCAGTAAATCTTGTATGTGGTCTGACTGTTTCACTAACTGGCCATTTCCTATCTCTCTCCAACTCTTCAGGTCTCCCTATTTCCTGAGATAATATTAAAGTTAATAATCCTAAATGTTAATAACCCTAAAGTGACCCCTAAATGTTCAAGTGAAAATAAGAGTCACAGGCCTCTCACTTTAAATTAAAAACTAAAAATGACTAAGCTTAGTGAGCTAAGCCAAAACTAGGCCCCATGATAATCAAGTTGTGAATGCAAAGGAAAAATTCCCAAAGGAAATTAAAAGGCTACTCCAGTGAACCCACAAATGATAAGAAAGTAAAACAACCTTACTGCTGATATGGACAAAGTTTGAGTGGTCTGGATAGAGCAAAGCAGCTACAACATTCCCTTAAGCCAAGGCAAGGAGCTAACTCTTCAGTTCTGTGAAGGTTGACAGAGGTGACTAAGCTGAAGAAGAAAAGATGGAAGCTAGCAGAGATTAGTTCCAAAGGTTTAAGGAAAGAAGCCATCTCTATAACATGCAAGGTGAAGCAGCAAATACTGATGTAAAAGCTGCAGCAAGTTATCTGGAAGCTCTAGCTAAGATAATTGATAAAGGTGACTACACTAAACAACAGATGTTCATTGTAGACAAAACAGCCACCTATTAAAAGAAGATGCCATCGAGGACTTTCAAAGTTGGAAAGAAGTCAATGCCTGGCTTCAAAGCTTTGAAGGACGAACTGACTCTCTTGTTAGTTGGTAATGCAGCTGATGACTTTAAGCTGAAGCCAATGCTCATTTACCATTCCAAAAATCTCAGGGCCCCTAAGAATTATGCTAAATCTACTCTAGCTGTGCTCTAGACATGGGACAACAAAGCCTGAATGATAGTACATCTGTTTACAACAGGGTTTATTGAATATTTTAAGCCCACTGTTGAGACAGACTGCTAAAAAAATTCATTTTAAAATATTACTGCTCTGTCACAATGTACCTTCTTACCCAAGAACGCTGATGGAGATGGATAAGGAGATTAACGTTGTCTTCATGCCTGCCAACACAATATCCATTCAGCCGCCCACGGATTAAAGAGTAATTTTGACTTTCAATTCTTATTATTTAAGAAATGTATTTGTAAGGATATAGCTGCCATAGATAGTGATCCCTCTGATGAATAAGAACAAAGCAGATTGAAAACCTTTTGGAAAAGATTCACCATTCTAGATGCCATTAAGAAGACTTGTGATTCACAGGAGGAGATCAAAATATCAACATTAACAGGAGTTTAGAAGAAGTTGATTTTAACCCTCATGGATAACTTAGAGGAGTTCAACAGTGGTGGAGAAAGTTACTGCAGATTGGGTGGGAAAAAAAAACAAAACAAGAGAATGGGAATTAGAAGTGGAGCCTAAAGTTATCACTGAATTGTTACAGTCTTGTGCTAAACGTGAATAGATGAGAAATAAAGTTATTTCTCCCAACCGAAGTGCCCACCATCCACTGACTGGATTAAAAAAATGTGGTAAATATACACCACAGAATACTACACAGCCATAAGAAAAAGAATGAAATCATATTCTTTGCAGCAACATGGACGGAGCGGGAGGTCATCATCCTAGGTGAACTGACTCAAACAAAAAACCAAATGCCACATGTTCTCATTCATATGCAGGAACTAAATGGTCACAAAGATGGAAATAATAGGTACTGGGGACACCAATAAGTGGGCAGATGGGGAGGAGAAATAGAGTTCATAAATTGTCTATGGGGTACAATGCTCACTATATGGGGAATGGGTCACCTGAGAACCAATCCCTACTGCTACGCGATATGTCCATGAAACAAACATGCATGTGTACCCCCTGAATCTAAAGAAATTATGAAAAAAAATATAATAGCTTTGAATTTTTAGACCAATTTGAAAAGAATGCATCTTTGTGATATTAGCTCTTCCTAATTTTGAATCTGATACATCTCTCAATTTATTTAGGTTTTTTTCAAATGTCTCTTAGCAAAGTTTTAAAATTAAAACAACAACAACAAAAAGTGATTTCTTGAGATAGAATCCACTCCTGGTGAAGATTTTGTGAACATTGAAAAAAAAAAAGGATTTAGATGACATAAAGTTAGTTGATAAAGCAGCAACAGGTTTTGAGAGGACTGACTCCAGTTTTGAAAGAAGTCCTACAGTGGGTGAAATGCTATCAAACAACATCAAATGCTACAGAGAACTCTTCTGTGAAAGCAAAAGTCAATTGATGTGGCAAACTTTATTGTTGTTTTATTTGAAGAAATTGCCACAGCCACCCCAACCTTCAGCAACCACTACCCTGATCAGTCAGCAGTCTACAACAGCAAGGTAAGACCCTCCACCAGCAAAAATATTATGACTCACTCAAAGCTCAGATAATCATCATCATTATTATTTTTAGCAACATAGTCTTTTAAATTAAAGTATGTACACTATTTTTTAGATCTAATGCTATTGCACACTTAATAGACTGCAGTATAGTGTATATGCATCAGAAAGTCAAATAATTTGTATGACTTTTTTATTGCAATATTAGCTTTATCTGGAACTGAACCTGCTGTATTTCTGAGGTATGCCTGTATAGTCTGCTGTTGTTAGGTGAAGTGTTTTATAAATTTCAGTTAGTTCAAGTTGGTTGATAATGTTGTTTAAGTCTTCTATAACCTTACTAATTAACTATCTAATTGCTCAATTAATTACTTAGGATACTGAAATATTCAACAATAATTGTAAGTTTGTCTGTTCTTGCAGTTTTGTCAGCAGTTTTTCATTTATTTTTAAGTTTTCTTCTTAGTTACATAAACATTTATTAAGTCTTTTGGATGAAATGATCTATTTTTCAGTATGAGATAATCTTCTTTATTCATGCAACATTCTCTTTTCTAAAGTCTGCTTTGTCTGACAATATAGCCACAGCAATTTTCTTTTGATTAGTGTTAGCATGACATTTCTTTCAGAATTATCTTATTTTTGTCCATTTTAGGTAGTTATTTAAAGTGTGTTTCTTGTAGACATGGCCTCTTTGTCCAATTTGACAAGTTCTGCTTTTTTAATTTTGGGTGTTTAGGCCATTTATATTTAATTCAATTATGAATATGGTTGGAGTTAAATCTACCATCTTGCTATTTGTTTTCTATTTGTCCCATCTATTTTTTGTTATCTTTTTTCCTGCCTTATTTTGGATTAATTCAGCCTTTAAAAAATGCTTTTATGTCACTTATTTTATTGGATTATTAGCTATAACTTTTTAACTTTAGTGTTGGTTTTAGGATTTAAGGTTAACATCTTTAGCATATCACAGTCTGCTTTCAAGTGATTTTTTTTAAAAGCAGGATTTATTAAGAAGACAGAAAAACTCCCACAGTGGGAGGGGACCCAAGGGGGTTGCCCTGAAGTGGTATTATGGACTTAAGGTTTTAATCACTGTTATGAATTTTTCACCAGTAATTTCTTCAAATATTCTTTCTGTCCTCCCTCTTTCTTTCCTTTGGAGACTTCAATTACATATTCAGTTGCTTAAAGTTATCCTGCAGTGCTATTTCTATCCTTCCTCCCTCCTTCCCTCTCTCTCTCTCTCCTTCTTTCTTCTGTCATTTTTCTCCTTGTATTCTATTTGGGTAGATTCTATTGCTATGTCTTCATGTTCTCTTAATGTTTTCTTCTGTAGTATCCAATATAGTATTTATCCCCTTCAGTGCATTTTTAAATTTCTATATTGTAGTTTTCCTCTTTAGAAGTTTGATTTGTGTCTTTTTATCTTTTCTACTATATTACTTTTTTTGACATGTTCAATTTTTCTTCTTACTTCTTAAACATATAAGATGCTGTTATAATAGCTGTTTTAATGTCGACTCCTCAGGCTTCTGCCATACATAGATTAGTTAGCTTCCAGAGTGACAAAAGCAGGACTGTTGTCCTCTAGGGTCCTGGGGTCACAAATTGCTTTCTTCGGATAGTCAACTTTCCCAGTGCAGATGAATCAGAAGTGCATTCTCAGTCTTGGAAGACCAGTTTCACTCTGCTGTGGTGAATCCAGGGGCCCACCTCTGCTGCCTTAATTGCAGCAGGGGTGTACAAAATGACAGTAAATGGACCTCTCCAAAGAGGCTTTAAGGACTGGATGTTCCATTCTTTTACCCATACAGCATCTCCTAGTTTAAAGGGGTGAGCATCTGTGGTTAAGCTTCTAGGCAACTGCTATCTAACCCAATGATGTATAGCAGTGAGAGCTGAACCAAGACCTTGCATTTGCCGTCTTAGAGCAAGATTACCCACCTCTTTACACTCTTAACAATGGAGGGAGGGCACCCATACAGAATTTCAAAAGGGGAGAACCCTGTCTGCTTAGTGGGGCGAGACCTAATCTTTAGCAAAGCAATTGGCAACAGTTGATCCCAACATAGGTGGGTTTCCTGGCATAGTTTACTTAGCTGTAACTTTAGAGTCCAGTTCATTCGTTCCACTTTTCCAGAACTTTGGGAGCAATAGGTAGTGTGTAACTTCCATGTAATTCCTAAGCCCCATGTCATTGACTGTATTACCTCAGTTACAAATGCTGGCCCATTGTCCAACCCTATAGTGATTGGGATTCCAAATAAGGGAATGATTTCCTTTAGAAGCAGTCATGCTACTTCATGTGCCTTTTTGGTGCGAGTAGGAAAGTCATCAGCCCCAAGGAAGCTCAGTTTTCAAATGGGGCTTCTCCAACACTCTGCACTCTTGGGGAGATTTTAGGCCCCTGCCATGGGTTGTTTTGGGCACACAATTCACATTGTTCTCATACTGCCTAGGCTATGCTGGAGAGTTGGGGAACATGAAAATGCGGGCCTAATGTGGTCTCAAGGGTTATCCGGCCCATATGGATTTCCTGATGTAACTGCTTGACAAAGGTTGGGGACAAAGCCTCAGGGATGACAATTTGCCCGTCCTTAAATTTCCACCATCCACCTGGAAGATAGTCCCCACCTTCCATTTTGAACCACATCTGCTTGTTCTGTGAATAATTAGGGTCCCATTCTGTCAATGAACTTGGGAACAATGCTGCAGCAAAAGTTGCCGGCTCCATTGTTTCTTGGGAGGCCAAAAGCTTTGCTTCCCAGTCTGCCTTTCAGTTCCCTTGAGTCTTCCCTCTGGTATCTCCTGCAATGCATAACTGCTACCTTCCAAGGAGTCCATACAGCATCCAAGAATTTCTTTACCATATTCTATGTCTTTGCCTCCTGAGTTGATCAGGCCCTTTTCCTTATATAGGGACTCATGTGCATGAATGGTGGCGAAGGCATATTTAGAGTAAGCTGCCAACTGGCGAACTCAGCTCAGGTGAGCACAATTAATTCTGCCTTTTGTGTGGAAAACCCTTTTGGCAGAGGCTTCAACTCAATGGTGGAATGGAGGGTTACTATAGAGTACCTGCAAACCATTCTCCTTCCCTTATGAAGCTGCTGCCGTCAGGGAGATATTCTGCACTGGGGTCCCTGAGAGACTGGTCTGTCAAGTCAGATCGACTGGAAAATACCTTATCCATGACTTCAATGCAATTATGACAGCGCTGACCTGGCTCAGAGGGCAGCAAGTTTGCCTTGTTGAGAGTCTGCACCACTTCTAAATGGATGTGTGGATTCTCACACATTTCCTGATATTTGACCATCCAGGTGTTAGTCAGCCAGTATTGTCCCTTATATTCCATTAATGTCAACACCGAGTGTGGTACTCAGACTGTTAGTTCCTGTCCCATCGTCAGTTTGTCAGTGTCTGCCACTAGAAGGACTGTGGCAGCAAGGGCCCGGAGGCAAGGCAGCCAGCCGTGGGCACTAGGGTCAACCTGCTTGGAGAGGTATGCTACCGGATGGTGCCGGGGCCCCAGCATTTGGGTTACGACCCTTGCTGCTATTCCAGTATGCTCATGTACATACAGGAAAAAGGGCTCAGATATGTTAGGGAGCCCTAGACTGGGTGCACTAACAAGGGCTCGCTTAATTTCCTCAAAGGCCTTTGGTTGCACTTGTACCCATAACACAGGTTCTCGTCTTCCCTGCTTTGTGGCTTCATAGAGAGGCTTTGCCAATATTGAGAAGTTAGGTATCCAAATTCTACAGAATCACATGGCCCCAGGATACTCATAAACCTGGTGTTCGGTAGTCAGAACTGGAGTGGAGCAGATGGCTTGTTTTCTTTCTGAACCAAGTTGACGTTGCCCCTGGGATAAATGGAAGCCGAGGTATTTTACCTTCTCTTGGCAAATTTGGGCCTTCTTCTTTGAAACTTTGTAGCTGACCTTCCATAAGAGAGTGAGGAGCTGCTATATTCCTTCCATACAGTCCTTCCATGTTTGGCCAGCAACAGTTCGTCCACATATTGGAGCTGCAAACAATGATACTGGTCTGCTGGGAAGGCCTTTAAGTCAGAGGTTAATGTGCCAGAAATGGTTGGAGAATTTTTGAACCCTCGTAACAGTCTAATCCTAGTTAACTGGCCTTTGTCAGGAGTTTCCCATTGAAAAGCAAAAATTGGTTGACGCTGAGGAGCCAAGCAGATACAGAGGAAAGCATCCTTGAGATCTAAGCAGGTAAAGAAGGTGGTTAGATCAACCTTCTCGGGGGCTACATATAGTTGGAGCACAGGTTGGTAATGTCCCTGAACTACCTGGCCTCTTCCTCTTCCCTGGGCTGGATGAAAATCTTCCAGTTCTGAACATTCATTTTTCCAGCGTCCTTCTCAGAAACAACACATTGGTTTCACCCTAATCTCATCATTGGGTGGGGTGGCCCATTTTCCCGGCTTCTCTGCCAGCCTCATCCCCAGCTGCAACCTCGGACTCATCCTGATGGGACAGTTCTCTGGGTGTGTCACTCTGCCAAGGCAGTGGCAAGCAGGTCTACTTTCTTATTTTTCAGTCTGCTTCTCTTTGGGCCTTCTGGTCTTGGTTGACCAATACATTTGTTGCAACCTCTATCAACTGGCTAGCATTCATTCCAGCAAAGCCCTCCAACTTTTGTAACTTGTGCCAGATGTCTCCCTGAGCCTGACCGACAAAGACCGCATTCATCATTCTCTGATTTTCAACTTCCTCTGAGTTGAAGGGAGCGTAGAGGTGAAATGCCTCACATAGCCTCTCATAAAACTGACTGGGGCTTTCTTTGGGTCCTTGGAGCACCTCTGAGGTTTTGCTCATGTTAATGGCCTTTTTCCCTTCTTCTCTCAGACTACCCAAAAGGGCCTCTTGGTAGCGCTCAAGTATTTGAAATTCATGGCCATCATCGGGGTCCCATTGGGGGTTTTCCTCGGGGAACTGATTCTGGGCATAGGCCTGAGCATTCATTGTCCCTGTGGGGGCATGCTTCTCTAACCACTTTAAAGCAGCCTGAGTCATTCAGTGGTGCTCTTCAGTGTTAAACAAAGCTAAGAGAAGCTGGCGTCAATCATTCCAAGGGGAGTTTTGGGTGCCTTCGGGTAAGGGATTAATTCTGGGGTGAGACCAGCCCCTGGCATGGCCCCAGCTGCAGCAAGTGTAGCGGGTGCAGGTGGCAGTGAGGGGTGGAGTGGTTCATAAGATGGAGGGTTTTCCTCAGGTTCCTCAGACAGAATGGGCTTTCATGATTCTGGTTGGCATTTTGAGGGAGCTGTTACTTGGGCCAGAAAGAATTTATGGTTTTCTTCGAAATAGAACTTTATCCAAGGTGGTCAGGAGAGAATTACATCTTGCCAACAGTCAATATAGGTAAATTGGTCAGGGTGACCTGTACCCTAAACACCTTACTAATTAATTCTTTGTCTAGTGACCCCACAGATGGCCACCTCACCCTGAACGAGTGTCAATCTACTTTAAAGAGTGTTTGAAGCTTTGGGGGGATTAACTTGATACCATAATCCTCTGAATATCCCCTTTGAAATTCTTTACTACGCACTCTATGGGGATTAGCTTGCTCTGTTCGCCACCCTTTTCCACCCACTAAAAGACAACAATCACACACAAGACAAGAAAGAATGGGAAGGGAGAAGGGGTAGACACATGCTTTGTTCCTCTCCAGCCATACTCATCACAGGGATATTTTCAGGTGCCTTCTGGCAATAGGTGAGTCAGTATAAACCCTAACCAGGTTTTGATTCAGGTCAACCTTCCAAGTAGCTGGAGCCACATGAACGCACCACCATGCCTGGCTATTTCCTGAATCTACTCTCGCTGTTTAGCCATGTGAAGGTCACCACCGGAACCAAAGCAGGACTACTGCACTTGCTTCACCACCAGATGACATCTCATTCACTCACATTCACACATCTCCAACTTGCCACCCATGCCATAGAGTTACGGTTTCATCCCCCTGTGGGACTACTTGGGTAACTCTGGGAGGTCAGGCTCCCCTTCTGCTGGCTCTACCAAATTGAATCTGGATTCTCTCACCAGTCTGACGAGTGGCGCTCTCCTGGCTGGTTCCTGGGCCTCATCGGGTTCTTTTGTGCTCCCGGGGTTCTTGCCCCAACACTCTGGGAGGGCTGGTCCCCTACAGATCAAACGGTTGGCTGGCACCAGGTGAGGTCACCTCTTCCAGCATCCCAGGGTCATATCCCAGCAACAAGGTAGGTGGAAATACCATCTCTGCCTCTCATTTCCCTTCCAATGCACCAGAAATGCAGCAGGAATCCTCCACAGAGAGACGGGATGCCAAGGCTTCATGCTGGCACCAGCACAGCAGATTCACACCCAAAGGCTGAGCCCGGAATACAGTAGCGCATTGCCTTATATACCTTCGTTAATTTTCCTTTACATTGTAACCCTTTTGTCTTCCTTATAAGGTAACATATTGCCACCATACAATTTGATTGGATTTTCCATAGCTTGGGGCTTACATTAGTCTTACATGTTGCACATTGATTGGTTTTACATAATCATCTCATTTACATGTCCTATTTGCTGATCAGTTTACAGGATTACTATTCTGATTGGTTTCCACCAAAAGCTTAAACATGTAGCCTGCCAAAGTAAAAAACCCATGAAAGAGAAAGCACAAAGAAGCAGGAAGTAACTTGTTTTCCCTTTTCCTGTATTTTCAGAAGGGCCTCTGCCTCAGGAGGCCATCTTGTGCATTATAACATGTTTGCCATCACCCCTGGCCTCTAACCATTAGATGCCAGTAACGTCTTCCCACTTGACCACCCCCAGTCCTGAAAATAAAAAATTTTTCTTGGAGTTGTTTAGTATCTTCTGGGAGGGTATAATCACTTTGGTTGAGAACCACTGTACGGAATCTATTATTTTACAGACTGCAAGAGATCGTTAGAATCATTTTCATAATCTATTTTATTATTCTATTATCTTAAGTAACAATTTTGAAGCCTTTAATCAAGGCAAGACAAGACAGCTTTGCCAAAAAGAGATATAAAATCTCCCCCAAATTATTAAATGCCACCATGTATACTACCATTTGATGAGGCATAAAAAATATTGATTACCTCTGTGTCATATTCATGCCACTCACCAATGACACAGTTGGCTAATTTGCTTCCTTCTCCAAAAACTCAACAACATAGAAACACAAATATAAGGCAATTTTTGTTCACTCAGTAGAATCTATGTCTCACTAAGCTAGGCAACAGGCAGAAAGACCACAGAACTGTACTGGAAAACTTTATTGGTTTTTAATCTGTTTACAGATAAAAAGCTTACCTTTGTACTCACTTCTTTCTCCCATATCTTAATACAATTATCTTTCACAATAGGCATTTTCAATGTTTTATGTTAATTACTTAGATTTCCATTTCACAGGGGAAAAAGCAATGGTTAAAAACTTCTGACTGAATCACAAATAAAACCACACTGTTTTTTTTTCATGTGTCCATTACAGTCCCATCTCTTCTTTGATTCTTGAAGAAAAACAAAGTTGTACAGATTTCATGCAAATAAAGCATTTATTATGTGTAATATATATTAAAAAAAGAATCCCATTAGCAAAATCTATTTTGAAGACTACGTAAATAAACCATTTGTTTCAAATAATATTTAGTATGAGATTCCAAGAATGTCACAGAAGTTTATTAGTTCTTAACAGTCTGTTGTATTTACTTTTGATTACAGTTGAATTTTGATGCTGTCTCACTGGCTTGCTTCCATTGTACATCAAGGTCCTCAGAAAGAACAAAGGAAAATTGGGAGGTTTGATATTCGGAAATATTGTGAGACAATGTTTCATTCAACAGATATTTTTAAGTTTTCCTAACTTATTTTATATATATAAAATATATATATCCCAAACTTATTTTATGTATATATATATTATAAGATATATTTGTGCCATGATATCCCGAACTCTCAAGTACTGAGTTTGATGTTTGACTTTTTCTCAGATTCCAATAATTGTTTATAAAACTTAATTCAAAGTATAAGCTTTTAAGTTTTCCATTTTTTAATTTGAATCTCTTAGTGGAGGCAAAAAAATTTATATGTGTATTCCCCAGACCTCCCAGGCTTTTACAGAAATATTCTACACAACAATATCCAGGTGGTATCACATATTTTAAAAAAATATATGTAAGCAAAAATGTATTTTTAAATGTATTTTTATTCTATTTTAATAAGGAGCTAAGCTGAAAAGAGGGAAGGCAATTTTTCTCTCCTCACAGGCAGGGTAGTTGAGAAAATAGAGAAGCATCATGAAGTGGATACTTTCCACTGTTAGTGAAACTAAAGTAGATACTGAGACAAATGGGTTCCCCCATATCCTGCAATTTAAAACTCATTCGTTCCTTTTAAGTGTTCCATTTTTTAATTTGCATCTCTTAGTGTAGGCAAAAGGCTTTGTGAGAAATGCTATTATTCTCTCACTGAAAATTTAAAAAGTATTCAATAGCAACTGTCTGAAGAAGGGGAGAAAAAAAGAAAAGAAAACATGAAAAGCCACAAAGCCCAGCTGCACTTAGTTTCTGTTCACTTAGTGCAGCTTGTGACATAGACTTGTAACGTGAATTCACATATTAGAAGCGTTCATTCAGAGAGGAAACTGACTTTGGCATAATCTGCAGAAGAAAACAACATTCACAGAACTGTTATTCAAAAGATGTGCACAGATAGCTGTCTTTCTTATTTAAATGAATCTTATCATAGGTATAAGCTGAGAGGAGGGGAAGTGTATTTTATGGTGGGTAATTTCCAATGTAAAATTTGAATTAAGTTTCATAAACAATTATTGGAATCTGAGAAAAAGTCAAACATCAAACCCTGAATAGTTGAGAGTTTGGAATGTCATGGCACAAAATAGGGTGTTGGAAGAGGGAGACTTGTTTTGCTTTGGGTGATTTGCCTGACCCTGGAGTTGTGTCAGCAAATTTACCTCCAATCACATCTTTGAGGTGATAGTTTAAAGTGATTTTATTTGTCACAGTGAAATAAGCTAAATCAGTTAATAAAATCAAATTGCCGCCAGGCTCGGTGGCTCAGCCTGTAATCCCGTGCCTTGGGAGGCTGAGGTGAGTGGATTGCCTGAG
>NW_007231974.1:81252-129978 GCF_000164805.1 Carlito syrichta
TTAACTGGGCGTGGTAGCGCGTGCCTGTAATTCCGGCTACTCCGAAGGCTGAGGCGGAAGGATCGCCGGAGCCCAGCGGGTCGAGGCTGCAGTGGCCGGGAGTGGCCATTGCACTCCAGTCTGGGTGACAGAGTGAGACTCCAACTCAAAAAAAAACCAAACAAACAAACAAAAAAAATAAAATTGCTAGCAAAACACATAGTATCAACCAGCTTACTCCATTTTGTTTAAAACTTCCATCTTAGTTGCCTGCCTGACCTAAAATTCACTCCTTAGTGCCTACCTGTGATTATAGTAATGTTCCCATGACCACAGACCCCCAGCTTTGTCTCCTTTGGGCAGGTTTTGCTCATCATTGCCTGCTGACCGTTACAGAACTCCCTAGCCGTAAGTTCCATGTGACTGTATGCTTTGTTAACCGAAATCAAATGTTATGCTTTGACATTTTCATAGTTTGTTCTTATATTCTGTTAGTGACCTAACCAAGGTAACTCCATTGTAAATAATTCTTCTTCCTTGTCTCTATGTAACTACCTTAAACTATATCTTGATGGCAGAACTCCAGGAACTTTCTGGGCACTGGCTATATCTAGGACATAAAATTAATCAAAGCTCCCTAACAACTGAAGTTCCCATTTTGGTTGCTAAGTTGTTAGTTAATAGTTGCTTTGGTCACTAGGTTGCTATGTAGCCAGTGCTGCAAATTTTACCTATAAAAGCTTGTCATAAACTGCACCAATTTGTCAAGAGTTTTTGTTCGCCTACTTTTGACCCACGTGTTAATCAGTTCATAATTAATTAAACTCAGCTTGCTGGCATAACTTCTCGCATACTCGGTCATAACAACCAATATCATAATTTCTCCTGCCCTTCAGTAGGCCTGCCTGGGCCTGCTTGTGCATTTCTTTGTTAGGACCTATAAGCTTCTCCCTGGATTAAGGCTCTTTTGAAGTCCCAGACTTTATACCTCCCTCAGGGATCTAACTGAGTGCAATAAGGGATAATTTACTTATTAAAAACATTCGTGCCATTCTTTTAAACTAGAAGCTTACATTTCTGGACTATGAAAATGATTTCTAGCTGCCCTAACTTCATGGCATTAAGCCATTGTATGTCATATACTACTACACTGTTCATAATATTTAGACAGTCCCATAGCAACCCGTAAAATACAGTCTCCAGATGTCTACATTCCTCCAGCTATGCATCAAGGATTGGAGGAATTCCTCAGGAGAGAAACTGAGTTACAGGGCCCTGAGTCTGAAATGTGCCCTTTATGTAGCAGTTGCAGAAGCCTGGAGCAAAAACTTGTCTTAAGATTTTATATTCAGAGCTCACTACAGTTTCTAGAAATTTCCCCTATGCACCTCTAGTTTTATGACTTTATTTACAAGGCATCAGTAAATGGGATGATAAAATTTAACTGCTTTATAGCTTATAACTCTTCTAGAGTAGACAAACACTATCACTTTTTTATCATCTAAAATGTTTCATGTTAAAATATTAGTGGGGAATACAGATCTGCAAATATCTTTCTAAGACTGAGATTTTATTTTTTTTCATATGCTTCTTGGAATTCACAAGTAAAATGATCAATCTGGCTTGCTTTTGAAGTAGACTAAAAATCTTGCTTTATTATACTATCCATTCACATTAAAAGAGATCTTCTACAGTGTCCAGCACAGATATTTGAACTAAATGTGGTTGATGATTTCTCTAGGCACTTCTAGCATCTTCACTCTCCCCATCGCTCTACCTCGTCCTCTTTTTCATCTACCTATGGGATAAGTCACTATCTATTTTCTACCCATGTTTCATTCAAAATGTCTTATAACACACTGGTTATTTTCTATTCTCACAGACACTACTTATCTCCAAATTATATCACCTCATGTAGAATTACTATAGTAGTCTGCTACTTTACATCATTTAAACTATTTCTTGTAGCACTTTATAGAATACATAATATTTTACATAGTTATCACTTTTGATCCTATGTGGTAGGCAAGGCAAACAATATACCAGCTTTACAGATAAAGAAATGGGTTCAGGAAAAGTAAATTACTTTCTCAAGGTCATGAAGATAGTAAGAGGCAGGGCTAAATTTGAACCTCAGATATTTGGGTTTAAATCCCAATTCCCAAAACTTAATACTGTCTTCTCAAGGCCAAATAACAATAGCGCCACAACAAAACCCACTACTAATGTCAACAGGTCTCTATTTCTTAAAAACATCTGACAATTTAGAACTGGAAATGACCTTACAGATTATGATGTTTAACAGTCCTCACTTTATACACTATAGCTCCAGAAACTCAGGGACTGTGTGATGTGTCCAATATTACATGACTAGTTACAGACTCCATCAGTGTTTGAATCTACTGACTCCCAGAGACAGCATTTTCTGCTACCCTTTTCTGTTTTACCGCCTTAAATGGCCCCCTGGCATTTTTAGCTTTGTATACTTTATGACGGTAACATGTCCAACTTAAATTTCTGACATCTCAAAGTTAAGCCTCTGCTAAAGACAGGTTACATTTCCCACTCTTCAGCAGTTGGACCATGCAAACATAACCTCTGGACAGTTATTCACCCTGCCCCCCCAAAAATCTGAGTAATATCCCTGTAATCTTTCCAAATACAAACCCTAATTCAATTCTACCTTTTCACAAAGCCCTCGCTGGCTTCTCTGGACCTCAGGAAACCTCTTTTCTCTGAGTTCCTGTGGTACTTGTAGTTTCTAGCACACAATTTCACATTCCCACAACCCCTTGAAGTCAGAGACCAATCTGTCTTATGATCCTGTATATCCTGCTGGTCCCATCTCATTCCTATATTACACTTCCTCCATTAGTCACAGTTTTCTCCTCACTGAGGACAGTTGATATGTGAAAAGCTATTTCTTCTTCCTAGAATATGCTTCCACCTTCACATATTAAACCATCTAGAAAATTACTACTTGGCCTTCACTTCTTGGCTAAAATGCAGCTTTTTCCATGAAGTCCCTGCTGTCTCGAAGTGACACAGAATAGCTGTCTCCTGAGTTCCTGGAGCATTCTGTGCATTCCTTCTTCAAATCAATTATCTGATTATACTGATGCTATCTGCATATTTATTTCTTCACTAGAGATTCCTCATCACAGACACAATTACCTGCTTTTCTTCTGTACTAAGTACTATGCCCAGCACAAAATTGGCACTTAATATTTGTCAAATGAATCAACAGACAAAAAATACTTAAGATTCATGGCAGTGAAGACACTCTGTGTTCTTTTAAGCCTAAGAAATATATACTGAGTTAGAAGCTTAGAGGGAAAATACTTATCAGGAAAGCAGATCTTGGGTATCATAACCATAGTCCTAATTCCTATAGCAACTATAAAGCAAAGTTGGAGAATGGCCAAGTGGGAATTTTATTTAGATATTATTGTCCTTTCAGGGGTTATAACTTCTTACTTTGAGGTAAGCTCTTCTACCCAACTTTTCTTTTTTTAGAATTAGAGCTGCTTACCCTTATTTTAGGACTGTATTGAACAGGTTGCTGTTACTTTAGCTCACCAAACTTTCTTAAATTTACATTTTAAAATTTGCTGTTTCATCTAAGAGGATCACTCCATACACTCCCCATTGGGCAACCTCACTTTCATCTTTCCATAGACAGCATTAGGGCCATGTTTGAGACAACCTCTATGATTCCATCTGGAGTTAAACTTTTTTTTTAATGTTTCCAAAACCCTGCACTACAATTTTATCAATGCATTTAATCCATGGGACAGAAAATAACCCCTTCTCTCCCTCCCTATGCAGACTATAAGCTAGAAAGCATAGAATTCACCTATTTCATAAATACTTTTTAAAGCTCAACAATGTTTATCACTTTTTATGGAAAAAGTGTGTATTCATACATTTAAAAGGTGGAGGAGAGGAGAAAGAGAGGGTGGAAATGAAAAGACACAAAAATACCTGTGTAGCTAGTATTTTGGATGCAGATTAGTTTCTGTTCATTAGAAGATTCAGAAGCAAACAGCAAGGTTAAAGCTATCTTCCTAAATCTGCTTGCACACAAGTCTGTGGAAACATGACATTTTTCTATAGCAAACTTACAGCATCTATTCTGCAGCTTCTTTGGGTGTCAAGAGTCAATGCTTAGTTTGTAGCTATAGGAATCTGCTTTCTAGTGTCCTCAGTGTTGGAAGGCAGTTGCAGTACCATCTTCTTCTTTTTTTTTTTTTTGAGTTGGAGTCTCACTCCGTCACCCAGGCTGGAGTACAGTGGCACATTCATGGCCACCCCAACATCAACTTGCTGGACTCTGGCGATCCTTCTGCCTCAGTCTTCCAAGTAGCCAGAACTACAGACGTGAGCTACCATGCCTGGCTAATTTTTTTTATTAATTGTAGTGACGAGGTCTCACCAAGTTGCCTGGGCTAGTCTTGAACCTGTGGGTTCAGGCAATCCTCTCGCCTTGGCCTCCCAGAGCGCTAGGATTACAGGTTGAGACACCAAGACTGGCCAGTACCGCTTTCTTAATTTCCAACCTTCTAACATCTGCATAACAGCTCCAGAAATTGTTCTTGAATTTATGGCACTAGTGAAGACCTCAGAGGTAGTCTCAGTGGAGTCAGTCTGGGATCATTCCTGGAAGCCCAGTCTGCTATCCTCTTTTCACTAATTGTTTAAGCACAGAACATCCTGTATTAAAATATTTCTTGCTTAAATTACCTACAGTGGTAGTTTCTGCTTTCTTTAGTATATCCTTGTTATAACTGGAGTACAAAAAAGTTGTCACACACTGAGAGTCAAATTTTTGAGTCCTTTAATAGCCAGTGGTTGAGAGGGAACTCATGTCTCCAAATGCTCTAGAACTCTGAGTAAAGCAAGCAAAAGTCTTATAAAGGCAAAAACTGCAAGTGGGCTACATAGCAGGGGGGTGAGGGAACAAGGAACTAAAAACAAAAGGGAACAATTACTTGGCACACATCTGATTTCAGTTAAGCAAAGGTCCAATTAAAACAAGAAACTTGTTTTAGTTAAAGAGTTTTCAAACACCAGGGCAACAAGAGAGTGGAACAAGGATAAGGACTTGTGAGTATGGGAAAGTTGCAATGGTCACATGCAGAGGAGTTGCATCTGGGTGAGCTGGCAGCTAAGATGGAAGATTTTTAACAAAATGAAGTTACTTATGTCAAGTAAACTATTACAGCCTATTATAAGTTTTACAGATATTTCATTCCCCCCCTTTTACTTATTCATGAGTCAATGCATTGACTCATCAGTCATGGGTATGGAATTATAATAGGTTTTTATATGCATAAGTTTCCAGAATTGATTTGTTGTTTACAAAGTTGACAAACCAGTTTAATGTACAAGGTTCTATGAGTAAGCCAAGGAAGAGGAATATGAGAGGTCCAGATAAACTGGTAATTAGGGTTTTTATTTGCAGTTTAAATTTTTGAGCCAGGTGGAGTTCCGTTAGTTTCCGTGGCTTCTTTGACTTGTGAATGATGAATTCAGGCCAGTATCCTGTCAACCTTGAGTGCTGTTGGGGTTGTGAGGGTGACAACATAAGGTCTCTTCCAGGCAGGGGTGAGTCCTTTTTTATGGAACTTTTTGACATAGACCAGGTTTCTGGGCTGGAACTGATGGAGGACAAGGTTGGCAGGATGGCACAGATGTTGGAATGCACAGTGGCCTGAACCTGTCGGAGGGATTGGAGATACTTTAACAGAGATTGATTAGTTATTTCTTTCAGGATGGGATTTCACAACTGGGTTAACAGAGGAGGGAGTCTTCCAAACATAATTTCCTATGGAATAAACCCAGCCTTATATGGGGTGCATAGGTTTCAGAGAAGAGTTAAAGGTAAAAGGTTTACCCATTTTTTCTACCAATCTCTACTATTAATTTGGTTAAAGTAGATTTTAGAGTTTGGTTCATGCATTCTACCTGTCCAGAACTTTGTGGCTGGTAGGCACAATGTAGTTTCCAATTAATGTTTAGTGCTTTACTCATCAGCTGTACTATGGACAAGGTAAAAGCAGGACCGTTATCACAGTCAATAGAGAGGGGCAGCCCAAACCTAGAAATAATTTTATTTAATAAAAGCCTTGTAACCATAAGTGTGGTCTTATCTTTGGTGGCAAAGGCCTCTACCCATCCAGAAAAAGTATCAATAAACACCAGTAGATAGCCATATCCTGCTTGAGGAGTTTTATTTCAATGAAGTCTATTTCCCATTTTTCTCCAGGACTTAATCCTCAGGACCTGATGCCATCTGAAGGTTTTGGCCCTTGTTTTGCATTGACTTGGGCACAGGCAGGGCACATGGCAGCTACTGTTGTAGCAATGCTTTTTAAGTCATTGATATGATAAAAATGGTTTAACAGCTCAATTTAGTACCTCCTATGTGAGTAGTAGAATGTAGTTGTTTTAGCAAGGTGTGTCCAAAGGTTTCAGGTAAGAAAATTTTGGATTTTTTACCCACCATCCAGTGGAGTTTTTATGGGCTCTTGCTAGATCCATCTGTTCCTCTTCTTCTTGGGTATAGGTAGGCTGTTTTGAAAGAAAAGGAGCTGGAAAAGTTTTAGTTAGCAAGATAGTCAGGGATTCAACTGGGAGATCTGCTGCCTTTCAAGTCGCCTGATCTACTAGGTGGCTCCCAGTTTCTTCTGGAGTGTCCGATTTTTGATGTCCTCCATTGCAGTAAGAAGTTCTAGTTTCTTATAGATCATGGCATGGACATGAAGTACAGCAAAGGCATACTGGCTCTCAGTGAAGATGTTTACTCACTTTCCTGGTCCCCAGTGCAGGGCTTGAGATTATGTCATGAACCATGGTTATGGTTGTACCAGCCTTGTGGACTCCCCCTATTACCAGGCTGTTACCATCCATGAATAGGTCAGCATTAGCCTGAATTAAGGGAGTGTCCTGAAGATCAGGTTGGCTAGCCTGAGAAATGTCCAATATGTCTTTACAGTTATGAACTGGCATTTCCTGATTATCATGGGCAACAGAGTGGCTGGATTGAGGCATCGAGTAGGAGAGAAAGTTAGTCTAGGTTGGTCAAGTAGGAGACTTTGATACTGGGTGATGTGTGAGTTTGACATTCGACAGCCAGATGCTCCCTGAAGCTGAGTTTCAACAGCATGGGGAACAGTTAAAGCCAGGTTTTGGCTGAAAGTTAATTTAACTGTTTCCTTAACTAGTATGACTGTGGCAGCAATGGACTGGAGACAAGAGGGCCAGCCAGAGGTCACTGGGTCCAGTCTTGTGACAAGTAAGCTACCAGTCTCCTTCAGGGTCCTAAGGTTTGAGTGAGTATCCCTTTTGCAATTTCTCATTGTTCATGAATGAACATGTGAAAAGGCTTGGTAACATCTGGGAGGACTAAAACCAGGGCTTGAGTGAGAGCCGTCTTTAACTGCTGTAACACTTGTTTCTCAGTAGCTGTCCATCGCAGGGACTGGACCCCTACTGTGGCAGTGTATAGAGGTTTGGTAATTTTAGCAAAAACCGGAATTCATAACCAGCAATACCCTGCTGCCCCCAGGAATTCCCATGCCTGGTTCTTTGTGGTTGGCATGGGAATTTGAAGAATGGCTTCTTTCTGGGTCGAGGTCAGGGCTTACTTACCCTTTGTTAGCCAGTATCCCAGGTAGGAAACTTCGGTTGAGCAGAGCTGTGCCTTTTTCGCTGACACACGGTAGCCCAAGTCTTGGAGGAGCTATAACAGAGCCTTAGTACCTTTTAAACAAGTATCTAAGTTTGCAGCCACAAGCAAGAGATTATTTACATACTGGGGTAAAGTACATTCAGAGTGTAAGGAATGGAATACTGACAAATCCTGTTGCAAGTTTTCCATGAAAAGGGTTGGGGAGTTTTTGAAACCCTGTGGTAACCAATTCCAAGTTAGGTGACTAGTGTCCCCTGAGTCCAGATTACAGCTGGAGAGTGATGCTTTGCCAATACTGGCAAGTATGTCTCCACCCAGACTGAAGGAAATTTCTGCTATAACTGCAAAAGTAAACCTGACGAGACATTTCCAGTGGGAGAATCAGAAGAAGCTAATAGGTATTTCTCAGAAAGCTGAACAGTGACTACCATTTGAGCACCAGTAGAGGGCAGAACCAGAAATGATTTAGGATCCCTTGTCTTTGGGCGGTGAGGGCAATTTTTTTTTAACCCAGTGTCCTAGCTCTTTACAATATCTAGCTGGATGTGTTCAGCCCCCTCCCTTTGATTTATGTGCTGGCCTCAAGCCAGGTTGGGAGGCCTGGATGGCAGCAACTAATACTTTTGTCTGCCATTTTGTTGCTCTGTCCATTTTCTTGTCTCCCTGTTTCTGTTTCTTAGCATCTTTGTTATTAAAAACTTTCTGAGCTATCTCGAGTAGCTGAGAAATGTTTATTCCTGCAAAACCCTCAAGTTTTTGTAACTTTTTCTGGATGTTATAAGCTGCCTGAGCCACAAAAGCCAAATTGATTACCTGAGCATTCTCAGGTGCTGAGGAGTTAAATGGGGTATAAGTACAGAATGCCTCTTGGAGTTGTTCAAGAAATATTCCCAGTGACTCCTCGAGGCCCTGAATAACCTTGGTAGTTTTGGAAGGATTAATAGATTTCTGGGTTGCTCCCTTAGGACAACTAATCGAGACCAGTGGTAAGTTTCTAATGCCCTAGACTCCACCAAAGTGTTAGGGTCCCAATCCAGGTGAGAGGAGGGAAAAAACCTTTAACATTTCCTGACTTTTTCCTCTATCCCAGCCACTGAGTCCAGGACACTTTTTAATTTTATCTCTAATGTACTCTGGTTTCTTAGGAGTAAATAGGGTTGAAAAAAGGAGCTGCTGGCAATCATCCCAGGTGGGAAGATGAATGCACATGGTTGATTTTACCAGGGAAGTTCACTTTTTGGCAAGGTTTCATTCTCTTGAGAAACAGGTAAAACAAGTTTTCCTTGAAGACTTAGCCAGGGGCCTTAATATAGAGCACCCTGTTGTTTTTAAGTTAGAAGCTCTGACTCTGTATAGTGTGGTTTATAGGAGGGTCCTGAGTTTTAAGAAAATATATTTTTAACCATGGAGGGGGGTTTGGGACTAAATTTAACCATTGATCGATATAGGGAAACTGATCAGGATGACCAGGGGTCCCTGTAACAACCTTCCAGACAGACTAAGTAATATGAACATCCAGAGACCTTGTGGAGGGCTATTTAACATTAAACACAGGCCAATTGTTTTACAGAGGATCCGGAGTCTGCCTTTGGAGAGACAGACACAGGAGACTGTGGTGGGAGGGTTACTTGAACTCATGAGTTCAAAAGCATCCTGGGCAACATAACAAGACACCATCTCACATAAAACTATTAACCAGGTGTGCTGGTACACATCTATAGTCCTAGTCACTTGAGAGGCTGTGGTAGAAGGATTATTTGAGCCAGGCGCTGGAGGCTGCAGTGAACTATGATCATGCCACAGTACTCTAGCCTGGTCAACAGTGAGAAATCTGTCTCTAAAATAATAATAATAATAATTAAAATAAACAAATAAATAAATGAGGACTTATGATTGTGAACCCTTCCTCTGCCCCTTTGAGATGTACATGTGTCTCCTATAATGCGAGTATCTTTCTTTGGGACCTGAGAGTCACTCTTATGAAATGCAATCATCAGGAAGAATAGGACCTCTGTCTCCCAGTCTCTGTGAGAGGACAGAATCCTAACTTAGATAACTGCCAGCTAGCAAATGCTGCAGCCTGAATGCATGTACACTGACCAACCCTTTGTCATCTGTCGTTCCTTCACTCTAATTGAGCCTTTACTCACTCCCTGTTCCTACTCCCTCATTTTCTCTTTAAAATGCCCAGTCACTTTTATGTAAATCAGAATGGGGCCCAGCTCTCTCCCCTGATATCAGTAGTTACTAAATAAATTATCTTCTTACTGCTTTAGCTAATATCTATCTTTATTGCTGAGACTTATCCTTCTTTTGTTTTTTATTAGATCCACTATATCCAATCAAATCATAATTTACTTTTTATGATTATGGTTTACTCTTTCTATAAAAACTTTATATTTGTTCATTTTACATTTTAAAGATTATTAAATGTTATAATGATTTGCTATGGGTGATTATAAAATCACATTTTCTTTTTACTGTGTATATTTTAATGAAGGAGATGTTGTCCTCTCTCTAGAATATCTTACTTGTAATTTACCTTGTCTGACATACTAGGTAAGTACTTCAAGTAATGCTTAGTATGATGAATCAATCCTGTAAATGTTGGAAATTTCTAGCCTACTTATAGTTCAGGCTAATGAACAATGTGTCTCCAAAATTCATTATTACAACTATGCTTTCATGTAGGAATGATACACTATAAAATTAACTTGAATAGAGTTTTTTTTTTTTTTTTGTCAACTGGCGGCAAGAAGAAATTCTCATTGATACTTTAAAAGGGAAATTGCTTATTTAGGATGATGATCTCCAGCTCCATTACAAAACCAGACACCACATATTCTCACTCATATGTGGGAAATAAATGGTCACAAGGATGGAAGTAATAGGCACTGGGGACACTAAGAAGGGGAGAGAATGAGGGAGGGCTAGGGTTCAAAACTACCTATGGAGCACAAGGTTCACTACCTGGAGAATGGGCCACCTAAGACCCAATCTCCACCACTATACATTATGTCCATGTAATGAATACCCACATGTACCCCTGAATCTAAAATTAAAATTTTAAAAAAGGGGAAACTGCCCAAAGAAGAGAAAGACTGTAAGAGATCCATTCTTTCTTTGGTCTTTGATTAAACAGAAACATTTCAGAGAAATTTGAATCCTTTGAAACACATTTATAATGCCCAAATTGTATTATTCTCATTTCATGAAGCTTTGCATTTGCATTTCATGAAGGTTTGCATTTTCAGGAAATGAGTAATTTGTCAAACATGCAGAGTCCCATTATTTAGGTCTGGTTCTCTTAAGGAGATAAAAAACTGTTGTTTAAGAGGGAGGTGTAGATACTTCACATTTTAAGTATAATATACTCATAAATGTTTCTGACTTGGAAGAAACTGCTGACAAGTGTGGTTATGGGTGAAGCTTTAAGAATGCTTGAGAAATTCCCCTGTTGACTAAGCATCAATTCACCGTAGCCCTGGAGAGTTATCCTGTGGACATCCCCTTTGAACCTTTTTCCTCCAAAGGGGCTCATGCAAGGAACTGTGATTCATTATGTGTTCTTTCCTAAAAAGAAAGCACCTCCACGGACAACTTGAAAATTTCCAGAACAAAAATCTTATTACCATTTTTTTTCTCATTAGTCTTAATTATTTTTAATGAGGAATCCATGAAAAATATGAATAACTTGGAATCAGGGACTATGGCCTGGGACTCAGTAGGTCTCAATCTCTATTTCATGAACTCCTGGCAAAGCCTGGAAAATGTCTCCACTTTTAAAAGACAATGATAACTCTTTCCACTTGTATCTCCATAGAAGTAGTGGCTAAAAAAGAAAATCTGTACCAAATACATGACATCTTTGGAGAAGATTAATGTCTATGGCTATAATATTGGGATTATAATGCTAATTACTTGAAATAATACTATTGGAAAATTTACAAGTTTATAATGGACAGAGGATGGTAGACTTTTGAAACTATAAGTATTACAGCATTATGTATATTCTAGTTCCATCAGTGCAAACTCTTTCTTGATATATATTTCTTTTTCTCTGTGAGATCTCAAGTCAGATTCTTCATTACTGAGGACATTTTCTGTACCAAGAAATATATCTAAAATGACTGATGGAATTGTCCCCATTCAAGAAAACCCAACAAAATGACACAGAGAATACTAACTGCTTCACCCCATCACTTCCTCTTTTTAAAATAAAGGCAATTTGAAGAAAGCATACGTATACAAAAAATATGACATGATAATCAAAAATAAGAGAGCACAGAAGATAGGATAAGCTGAAGCTGATGGCTTTCTGGAATCAAACCCTATTGACAACCATATTTGAACTTTGCATCAAAATCATGAACTGAGGTGGTAGTCAGAGCAAAACTATGAACAACCAGGAAGAGATGGCAGACTGAGGAGAGACTTGTGTATGAGGATTGTTTGAAGAGCTCAGAGTACCGAGTTATTAAATAAGCACATTAGAGGAATTTTGAACCTCTTTCCAGTAGGTACATAACATGATTTCAATATTTTAAAGTGGCTAATGGATCTTAGCAGTTTATGCTTTCAAGGCTCCATTTAACTAATATCACAGAAACTCTCTTTAGTGCCTGAAATCCTGCTTTCCGTATGTCTGCACAGTCTTCATACAATACTCACTTTTGAAGTAGATGCTGATACTTTCTTGGGTCATTTGTGCCTTCCCTTTTGTATGCGGCCAGTAATGGGACCATTGACTGTCCCCACGACGGATGGAAAATGTTGAGAAATGTTTTGTACAAGTTTAATTCTATCACCACCAATTATCTTGAGTAACAGAAATAGGTACTTTATTTTTAATTAAACATAAACATTTTTTAGCTTATTGCTGCTGAAAAGGTTTGCTGCAAAACAGAAATAAATAAATGTATGTTTATATTATATGAAAAATAAAACACTTTTGTAGCAGGATTCAGAGTACCTTCTATACTTTCTTTGGCAGGAGTGTTCAGCTTCTATTTCCTGGTCATGCTTGATGCACAATTAACTTTTTATTTCTCATGTCTTCTCATGACTCCACCAACATAAGTTTTATCATCTCTTTATATCTCACATATCGCAATATACATGAGCACAGTACACATAGCTGGTGAAAAAGACTCCAGCTGAGGGAGAAAAAAAAAGCTTGAAATGCTCCTTTTATCACTATCCCAAACTAGAAGAATTTAGCTATCTCTGGCTGTGTACAGACAGAGGATGGTAGACTTTTGATATATATTTTTTTGATATATATTTCTTTTTCTCTGTGAGATCTCAAGTCAGATTCTTCATTTTTCATTGCTTCTACAAAAGTATAAGAAAATGAGAGATGAGTTGTCACTCATAACTTTGCACATTTGGTCATGTGTTGAAATTAGTAGTCTGTTCACTGCCATATGATTCACACAGTAGCAGATAAAATCACTTCAGAAGCTGGAAATTATAAGCACTTGAGATCTTGCAGTTGAAGTTAGCCAAATTTATTCTATATTAATGCAACAATTAGTAGAAATATTTTATTAAAAAGTAAAAGTATCTGAGACAAATGCTAAACCAGAAGGGATGACTGCACATAAACATAAAGCGTAAACCATTGCTATCTTAAGCAAGCCAGTAATGAATATGAAAAAAAGTCAATTAATATCGGCATGAAGTCACAAATGAAATAAATATAAAAGTGGGTAATTAGAGCCCAATTTTACTTTCCAGAGTATTTTATCTTTTTAAAAAGAAGCACTTTCAAACATATAAAAACATTTCAATTATAATAAACAGTTACATATATCATTCAAAAAAATTTTTTTTGATTTTCTTATTTTAAATATGTGGGGTACAATTCAGGGTTAGGCATGTAAATGTTTGTTTTGCAGGTACGCTTGTTGATGAGGTGTGCCCCCACCCAGGGTAGATTCATTCAAATTTAATAAATGTAATTTTTTATATTTAGATAAGAACACTTTAAAAAATTCAGATACAAAGTATTAGGATACTTTTCTCCATCCCAGATATGAATATGACATTATAGTTACTGTGTATCTCCTCTGTCATTAAGCTATTGTTATGAAAAATGCTAGGTAACAAAAACTACCCCCAAATTCTGTGTCCCAAAACTACAATCTTTTATTCTCATGAATCTGAAAGATACATGAGGATTTAGCTAATCTAGATGGGCTCCAGTGGGTGGCTCTGCAGATCTTAGCTGAACACATTCATATATACGAGGGTTAGTTGGAGGCGAGCAGGTTAATTCTGGGCTTGGCTAGGGTCATTTGGCTCTGTTCCATGTGTATTCCCTTAGGACTAGCAGCTATCCTAGGTGTTCTTTTCCTAACAAAGCAGAGGTGCAAGAAAGCAAGGAGAAATACCAAAACCTCTTGAGGTCTAGGCTCAGAATGGTCAAACCACCACATGCAACTTATACTTTTGGTCAAAACAAGCCACATGGCCAAATCCAAATTCAAGAGGGAGAAAAGTGCAGTCAACATGTAATGAAATGGCATATAGCCAGGCATGGTGGCTCACGTCTATAAACCCTGCACTTTGGAAGGCAGAGGTGAGAGGATTGCCTGAGTTCACAGGTTCAAGACCAGCCTGGGTAACGTGGTGAGACCTCATCTCTACAACAAATTTAAAACTAATTAGCTGGGCATGCACGCCTGTAATTCCAGCTACTTGGAAGCTTATGATGGAAGAATCGCCTTGAGCCCTGCAGGTCGAGGTTGCAGTGGTGGTGAGTGTGCCACTGCACTACAGTCTGGGTGACAGAATGAGAGAGACTACAACTCAAAAAAAAAAAAAAAGAAAGAAAGGAAAAGGCAAAAAAGTTACAAGTCAAAGGGGCTGAATACAGTAAGGGGTGAAAAACTGAAGGCAAAAATGTAATTAACCTCAACTCCCATGCACTTTTAACAATTTTTTTTTTTTGAGTCGGAGTCTCACTCTGTCGCCCAGACTGGAGTGCAGTGGCCGCTCCCGGCCACCGCAGCCTTGACCTGCTGGGCTCTGGCGGTCCTTCCGCCTCAGCCTTCCAAGTAGCCGGAATTACAGGCATGCGCCACCACGCCCGGCTGATTTTTTGATTTATTGTAGAGATGAGGTCTCGCTGCCCAGGCGGGTCTTAAACCCGTGGGCTCAGGCAATCCACTCACCTCAGCCTCCCAAAGGTGCGGGATTACAGGCTGAGCCACCGAGCCCAGCCCATGCAATTTTTTAATACTTTATCTATTATATCTATATCTGTAACCAACAAATTAGTGATTTGAGTATTTTGAAAATTTGCATTAAAATGATGTAACGATTTACTTAAAGTTGTATAGTTTGCCTTTTTTGATCATTTTGTTTACAATGATTACCTAAGTTGATCATTAAGTATGCATTATTTTTCACTACTGAATTTTTTCCATTATATAAATATACTAAAATTTATTTGCATGTAAATTGTTTCTAATTTCTTATTATTACAAAAATGAATACAGTGAAACTCTTGCAAATAGCTTATGCAAAAATATGAACATTTTTCCAGGGCATTTTCAAAATAAAATAACTGAATCTTAGGGTAAGTTTTTTTGTTTTGTTTTCTACATTCAAGATCAGTGCTACCCAATAGAAATACAAGATAATCACCAAATGTAATTGTAAATTTTCTTGTAACTTTTCAGAATATAGCCAAATTAAAAAAAAAAATCAATATATCTTACATTATTTTTTGTTTTTCATTAACTCTTTGAAAATTAATATGTATTTCTTGCTTATAACTCAGCTCACGACATTTCAAGTGCTCAACTAGCACATGTGGCTAGTGGCTACTCTATCAGATAGCATTGTTCTAGATATTACTAAATTACTTGCCTAGGTCTTAGTACAAAGATTAATTGTTCCAATTGTACATCCTTATCAGCAAATGGAATATCCGATATTTTCAATTTTTGCCTGTCTGAAAGATAGCGTAAAATGAACACTAGTGGAAAAAACTAATGAATCAGATTAAAGTAGATACTTTAGTTAATAATATTATACCAATGTAGATTTCAATCTTTGCTAATTGGATAAATGGTTATAAAAGATGTCAAAATTAAGGGAAGTGAGTGAAAATTATACATGAACTCTGTGCTATCTTTTCAAGTCTTCAATATGTCTAAAAGTGTATCAAAATAGAAAGTTTTAAAAAGTCACCCTTAATTGAACTTTAATGCCATTTTGTCCTATAGATCACCAGATATAACACTTAATCTAGTCCTCCAAAACACAGTTTATTTATATGCTATGTGAAAATATATTTTTTAATTTATTTGTTTGTTTGTTTATATTTGAATCAAGGACTCACTCTGTCACCCAAGCTGGAGTGCAGTGGCACAATCACGGCTCACTGCAACCTCGACCTCTTGGGTTCAGGTGATCCTTCTCCCTCAGCTCCCAAGTAGCTGGCACGATAAGCTTACACCACCATGGCGTCTAACTTTTTTGATGTTTTTGTAGAGAGAAGATCTTGCTATTGTTGTCCAGGCTGGTCCCAAACTCTTAGGCTCAAGCAATCCTCCAGCCTCGACCTCCCAAAGTTCTGGGATTTTAGGTGTGTGCCACCATGGCCAGCTGAAAGTATTTTATTTAAATCACAGTTAGATGAAAGAGTTTGCTGAGTCAACTTCCAGTGAAAATAAATAAATAATTAAAAAAATAAAGACAGACCAGGCCATTTTGTGTCAGTGAATACTGGAAGCAAGGCAGGAAGAGGAAGTAAGCAACTTCTGGGAACTGAACTTGATACCTCTACTGTAAGTTCTTTATCTTTTCACTGCTATGTCATTTTTCTACACTTCTCTAACAGCATTGATTTTATTCTGCTCTGCATTCAACATAATTGGACAATTACCATGCAACAATTTTTCTACTGGGTAAATAATTTTAAAAAACAATAGTGTGCATAATGTACTAATCAAATCCAATTCTTTCTTTCTTTCTTTCTTTCTTTCTTTCTTTCTTTCTTTCTTTCTTTCTTTCTTTCTTTCTTTCTTTCTTTCTCTCTCTCTCTTTCTTTCTCTCTTTCTTTCTCTCTTTCTTTCTTGTTGGAGTCTCACTCTTGTCACCCAGTCTGGAGTGCAGAGGCATACTCACAGCCACTGCAACCTTGGCCTGCTGGCCTTCTGCCTCATTCTTCCAAGTAGCTGGAACTACAGATGCACACCACCATGCCCGGCTAGTTTTTGTGATTTATTGTAGAGATGAGGTCTCACCAAGTTGCCCAGGCTGGTCTCAAACCCCTGGGTTCAGACAATTCTCTTGCCTCGGTCCCCCAAAGTGCTGGGATTGCAGGGTGAGCCACCATGCCCAGCCATATTATTTCAATAGTGTGCATAATATACTACTCAAATGTCTTAAATTGAATAGATGATGACAGTAGCACTACAACCCTTAAGAATTTACTAGAAAAGTTAAAATAACACAATCTTTCTTTCACTTGAACTTATCTTTTACCATTAAATGTTGTCTTTCTACCACATTATTCCACAGAAGTTTTAAAAAGTGCTTTTTGGTAACCAAAGGTTTTAATTAAGAAAGGAAAAAATAAACTTAGCAAAAACTCTTTAACCTGCTCCTGTTGCTGCCCTACTTACGGTTCCTCAGAAATTGTGAGTCTTTTTTGAGCTGGCTGAAAACTGTTGTGAGGACTGACAGAAGGGCCTTTTGTGAGGAAGCTGTGACTTTTCTTGAGCTCGAGGCATGGACACCCTTGCCAGTGCCACTTTCAGACCTGAGGCTCACCTACAGAGCTTTAATCAGTGCACTTTCCTCTGATTTTTTAGTCTTCCTCTAGTCAGTCTTTAAGCAATGCTTACCATTTGTATGATAATTTAACTTCCACTTAAAAAATTCTCCATTTGAACTCACTTTAATAATAAATAGTGAAGTAAATCCACTTTTAAGATGAGTTGCAAAGGTCCAAAAATGAACAATTGTACAGAGAAAGCATTACAAGGGACTAGCATAGCTTAGAAGTGATAACTCTACCCTCAACTATCTCTTTTTAAGCCATCACAGTAATTGATTAAAATACACAGAGAATATTTATTTTAATTATGCAACTACCCAGGAGGTTCACTGAAGACAACCCAGTGAAGAGTGCTAGAAATGGGTCATCTGAAGAGATGCAGGAGAGTCACAATTCAATTTTCATTTAATTTATAATTGTATTATGACTTACGTTGGAATTTTTCAGTCTGAGTTTTTTTTTTTCAGTTGGAGTCTCACTCTGTCACCCAGACTGGAGTGCCGTGGCTGCTCCCGGCCACCGCAGCCTCGACCTGCTGGCCTCCGGCGATCCTTCCGCCTCGGCCTTCCGAGTAGCCGGAATTACAGGCATGCACTACCACGCCCGGCTGATGTTTTGATTTATTGTAGAGGTGAGGTCTCGCTGCCCAGACGAGTCTCAAACCCACGGGCTCCGGCAATCCACTCACCTCAGCCTCCCAAAGGCGCGGGATTATGGGCTGAGCCACCGAGCCCGGCCAGTCTGAATTTTTATGGTTAAGGTTACAGTGGCATTTCTTCCTCAGCTAAAAATTCATAACATTGATCACACACTTAGAATGCGGAAGCTACGGCATCATTTTCAAGAGCTTGTGAACCCTGACTTGAGGCTGACTACTTGAGCATTCAGCTAAGGTTTCTACTCTGAAGATAAAACTGAGTAAAGAATGCTCCAGTGGAAGTAAAACAGCAAGGATCTCTCTTGACTGACGCAGCCTATAACTAATTGTGGTCACCAGCTTTCCCACTAACGATTTCCAGAGTTTTAGAGTCATTTATTTACACAAAGAGAGGATGCTCTAAGTTGCCACCACCCTAAAAAAGAACTTGAGAAACTCAACTGGATCACTTCCCTCCTATCGGATGTCACTGGGGAAGTTCAAGAGTGAGACTGAGAAGGAGAATTGACCTCTGAGGACAAAGCAGTTGATTCACTATACATATGTTCTGCTACGTGCAGTTTTGAAGTCCACTGCAGGGAAATTTTGATCTCGGTTTATAGGACAGGAAGGCCAGGATATAGTACCAACACACCACCACTTCTCCAGCAGGGTTTTCTTGGCTGACTCAAAGCTATGGCTTTGCAAAGCATGTAGGGTATACACTTTAAATAGTTAAAGGAAATGATCCAGAGAAATGTTATATTAATCATGTTTTATACTTACAGTAACAACTAGTCCTCTTGAGGGCACCTTTTTAACCAATAAAAGGTTATTCCAGACATTCATGGCTGAATTACTAAAACATCTTTTATCACCCTTGTTCAAGGATATGTCAGGGGAAGGTGTTTCTGTAGTTTTACTCTCATGAGTAAGAAGCATGTTAAAAAAAGAAGAATAATTCCATTGTGGAGATGATTGCTGTCTCTAGTCATCAATTTGTTGATACTTTTCTATCAATTAAATTCTAGTGCTTATAAAATTAGCATGTTTTGGGGGTAGACATCCCATGGATAATAGAGTCAGAAACTACAAGTATGTCGTGGCTCTGTCATGATAAAGTTAGTGGGCCAGGGAAAGAAAATAACTAGAATGGACAGCTATTGGGTATCAAATCACACACCCAGGATTAAGAATTCTAGCCCTAAAACTTGCTAATTATGTAAACTCAGGCAAATTACTTAACATCCCCAAACTATAGTTGCCTTACCTGTCAAATAGAGATTAAATATTCCCTTCCTCTTGAAGTCATTGTCAGAACTGATGAATACACAGAAAAGATAGCCTATAGAAATAGCCTCAGTGTACATATTTTTTATTAGATTTGTGAACTTAAGCAAGTTTTTTAAAAAAATCTTTGTACCTAGATATTCCATTTCAAATAAGAATAATATCTATCTTATAATGCATTAAAAATGAATTGATAGACCAGATGTGGTGGATCAAGCTTGCAATCCTAGCACTTTGGGAAGCCAAGGTGAGAGGATTGCTTGAGCCCAGGAGTTCAAGACCAGCCTGGATAACTTGGCAAGACCTTATCTCTACAATAAATCAAAAAATTAGCTGGGCATGATAGCGCACACCTGTAGTTCCAGCTACTTGGAAGACTAAGGATCACCTGAGCCCAGTGGGCCAAGGCTGTGGTGGCTGTGAGCATGCCACTGCACTTCAGCCTGGGAGACAGAGTGAGACTCCGACTCAAAAAAAAAAGAATTATTATATGTGAAAAAAAGTTTATGCTCTGAAGATCTATAATACACATATTATATTAGAATGTGCATTTTAAAAACTATGTGCTTTTCTAGTAAAGATTTTTTGAGATCCTTAAGAAGCATATTATGTCAAGAGTGAAGTGTAAATAAAGTGGATTATTTTTTCATGTTTTTTGTATGACATAAAAAGGAAAAACATAAAGAAAGTATACATAACATTCAGTTGCATATGTCCACATATCAGCATTAACAATAAATACAAAAATATATGACCGTATCTGCAAAGATGCTTGCGAATTTGACTGAATGAGGATATCCTTCCATCACTGAGTTTTAAGTATATCACGTGAAAAACAATCAACCATTGGTTCCCGGAAATGGCCACATTGGTATGAACTAGTATGCAGGGCATCCTGCATAGCTATTTTGTATATCTTTCTTATCTTTTTTGAATCTCTTTCCTGCACTGCAAAGAAACTGACACAGGATGCTTGTGAAACAAGATTTAATTTTTCAGTCTATTTGAGATACAGCTGAACATCAGAAAGCCCCTAGATTTCACAGAACTAAATTTTAATATTTTTCTAATGGAAACCCCCACAGTGTGTAGGGTTCTCATAAACTGCCTTCAAATCATAATTTTAAAGTTGGTCCCCCATGTCTCTCCCAGCTTACTGTTATCAAAGTCTCTTTTGATGTGTTCATGTTGGTACAAGATATTGTCCTACTAAGTGATCTTGAAACATTTAGCTTTACAAGCAACACATCCTGTAAATAATCTCTCCACACTAAAACTTACAAAATACACTTAAAATAATTGTAATAGATGACTTTAAAATATGTTTAAAATAGAGTATTTTTTGATCAAGGACGTTCAATGAAGCATTCACCTCACAAGTAAGTCCTAGAAATCTCATAGAATGGTACATTGTCACTCACAACTTTGAACTGAAACAGCTAAAGCTTCTGAATCATACTTGAAAATTAGAAAAAGGCCTTAGTATGCTGCTAAAAACTACAGTCTTCATACACTGATGAACATTTCTGTGAGGAGAATTGCCTAGGAAAAGAAGGCAATTGATTAAGTTGATGGAGGGAGGGGAAAAAAAAAAGCCAAAAACAAACAAAAAACTCATAACTTATAGCCCTGGAAGACAAGTTGCCAGGATAGTGTTTTGATTATGAGCTGCGGGATACACAAAGGTGAGAGAAGCCCCAAACCAAATTCCAACTTGGGAAAGACACAGAGACAAAAAAAGAAGCCACAAGTGTAGCCCTCTGAACTATATAAGTAGCAATAAGTTGATTGGGGTGGGAAAGATTCTCTCTGCTATACCAAGAAAGTCTTCAAGATGTACCATGTCCAATATACTTAAAGGAAATGGCACTTCTGTGTAGTGACAGCTTTAGTCATACAAAGCACCAGTTTTGAGAAGCAGATTAGAATAATGAAAAAAGCATAAACTTGAAGTCAGACTTCAGTTCTACTACAAGTTTTTGTCATATTTAGTTAAAAAGTTAATTTTTTTGAAACTCAGTTGCCAAATTTTTTAAATGGAATAATGGCATTTATCTCAAAGGATTATGGCAAAGATTACATCAAGTAATTTTAAATATCTAAAATGGTTTTATGCATATTTGTTGTTAGCTATCATTATTATCTTTATTACTAGAGTAAAATTGCTTCTATACCATGTCTGAAGGAAAAACTTGGCCATGAGTGTTGTTTTATAAAATAATATTTCTTTTTAATCACTGGTACTGTATATATAATAAATGAAAAAATGGGTTGAGGCTGTGATGGTCAGGAGTGTGCCACTGCACTCCAGCCTTGGCGACAGAATGAGACTCCAATTCAAAAAAAAAAGGAAAAGAAAAGAAAAGAAAAATGGTTACTGAGAGTTGTACCCGCATAAGCACAGCATGAAGTCTCCTGATAATCAGGTTGTTCTAGATCACTTTACTTTCCTGAGTCTATTACTTTCTAGATCACTTCCCTAAAAAGGCACTACATGAAATCAGTCTCTTTAAAGTGATTCTTATTTTCAGACACCTGTAAGGTTTTGTTTATTTGTTTATTTTGTCAAACTACTGCAAATATGTTATTTCCAACAATGATAAGAAGGGGAAGCTGGTCTATGTTAATAATGATGAATTTCTAGATCTACCTGCGACACATTCAAGCTTTAAAGTTACTATTTGACATAAGTAATAAAGCAAGTAATACTTCCTTAACCTTGTTCAGAGTTTTGATGATGGAAAGTGTGGTCTAGAGGTTAGGACAAGTGGTTGGAAGTCACGCTCCCAAGAGCTGTCTCTGGCTCTGACAGTGATGCTTTAGTTGACTTCAGACTAGTCATCTGATCAGCCATGAGCCAATATGCTTATTTCTGTTACTTCTTTTAAACCTCAAATGCCATCACTCTAGAATCAAAGTCTAATACTGCAACTTTTAAAATTGTACAAATCTAGGTCTCTTGATACTCTGTATAATCATGATATTATATTCATCAATACATTCAATAAGGTCAGCATAACCATGCTTTGCAGGTCAAAATTATAGTCAAATAAATATATTAATAAAGAATAAATTTTATATGAATGAATTGCTGTCAACATATGATATCAAAGCAAGAAAGAGTTAAGACTAGGAAATAATTATATCAGCATAAAAATTATAAGAAAAATATGGCGACTCAAGTTAAGGCTGTCACCAAGCTGAGGATTTCTCTATTCAAAGATTTGCTATTCTAGGACTCAACATGACAGACTGTAAAGAACAGTGATCCCTGAGAAATAAGAAACAAAGTAATCCTTATGACTGCACAATTTACTGCCTGGAAAAAATGTCTAGGTTATGGTGGAGGATAAAGGATCCCAAACAGATTCCAGTAGTCTCCATGAGTTGAAGAGGCAACACTGGGAGTTCAGATAGAATAAGTCGAAAAAAAATGAGGGAAGAACAAGCTGTACAATTAAATACTCTATATTGTGTAGAAGGTTCCACTTCACTATTCAGATGAATTCGTTGTTGTTGTTGTTGTTTTTGAGTTGGAACCTCACTCCGTTGCCCAGGTTGGAGTGCAGTGGCATACTCGTGGCCACCCAGTGTCGACCTGCTGGATTCTAGCGATCCTCCCACCTCAGTCTTCCAAGTAGCCGGATCTATAGGCATGTGCTACCATGCCCGGCTAATTATTTGATTTATTGTAGAGACGAGGTCTCACCATGTTGCTCAAACTGGTCTCGAAGCCATGGGTTTAGGCAATCCCCTTGCCTTGGCCTCCCAAAGTGCTGGGATTACAGGCTTGAGCCACTGCGCCTGGCCTCAGTTGAATCCTGATTAGCACTTGTCTGTGATGTAACTACCAAGGGCCAAGAAAAGGATAACTCAAAAGGATTAGAGGGATGCACAGGGAAGGGATTAGTACCAAAATTCAGAGTGAAAAACCTAAAATTAAAGAAGTATTAGATAGAGTACTAAGAAGGGCTTTATTTCACTGGTGGGAAAATTAACCTTTAGTAAAATATTGCTTTGATCCATCCCACCTTAAAAAGTTGGACCTGAGCCGGGCTCAGTGGCTCAGCCTGTAATCCCGCGCCTTGGGAGGCTGAGGTGAGTGGATTGCCTGAGCCCGCCTGGGCAACTTGGCGAGACCTCATCTCTACAATAAATCAAAAAATTAGCTGGGCGTGGTAGCGCATGCCTGTAGTTCCAGCTACTCGGAAGGCTGAGGTGGAAGGATCGCTGGAGCCCAGCAGGTCAAGGCTGCGGTGGCCAGGAGCAGCCACTGCACTCCAGTCTGGGTGACAGAGTGAGACTCCAGCTCAAAAAAAAAAAAGTTGAACCTGAAAAATTAAAATATTTTGAAGTAACTTAACCATGTCCCAGACCTAAACACAAAACCACGTATAGAAATGCAAAACTATCTAGCATTCAAAAAGGTAAAATACACAACTTCTGGCATCTTATCAAAAATTACCAGGTATGCAAAGAAGCATGGGACATATAATCTATAATGTAGAGGAAAATCAATAAACTGAAACTTCCCCAGAAGTGATATAGTTAATTAGTAGACAAGGACACCTAACAGACAAATGGACTGTGGTGCATTATAATGTGGTGTCATCCTTTGCTAGTGCCTAATGCTGTAATTCTTGCATTGGTTTTTGCTGGTGATGGTCACTGCAGATGGCTGGACCTGTGGTGAGAGCTTACCAATAGCACATGTACCTGTTCAAACCTGGAAAGGCCGGAACTCCAGAAACCTGTTTGAGGGATGGTTCTCAGCTTTTGGGGAATTCAAAACTCTCATAGGGACCATATTAGCAATTGTAGAAATATGTCTAATTCTACCCTGCCTAGCCCCCTTAATCATAAGATTTATCTCCAGCTTCACTGAGGCCATGGTGGAAAGAAAAACAGCAGCATATATAATGATGCTATGCCAACACTTGCCCCTATACCAAAATGATGCCCTTTGATCCTAAAAGGGTCTGAGCATCAACGGGGGAATGAGGTTGGGGTCCTTCTGAAAATGCAGAAAAAATAAGGGGAAATAAATTACTTCCTGCTTTGAGCTTTCTCTTTCTTGGGCTTTTTACTTTGGCAGGCTACATATTTAACTTTTGGCAGAAACCAATCAGAATAGTAATCCTGTAAACCAATCAGCAAACAGGACATGTAAATTAGATGATTATGTAAACCCAATCAATGTGCAACATGTAAGACTAATGGTAGTAGCCCCAATCTATGAAAAATCCAATCAAATTGTGTGGTGCCAATATGTTACCTGATAAGGAAGACAAAGGAGTTGCAAGAGAAGTAACCTTTTTGTAAAGAGAAGATAACTGCATTCTGGGTTCAGTCTTTGGATGTGAATCTGCTGAGCCAGTGCTGGCACAAATAAACACTGCTTCCTGGCAAAGAAGCCTTGGTGTCCTGTCTCTCTGTGGAAGTCTCACTACACTCCTATACCAAAAAATTATCCAGCCCCAATGTCAATAATGTCAAGGTTGAGAAACTCTGTTTTATATGAATTATCAAAATAAATGACCCAGTATATACATAGTATAATCCTAAAGTATTTTAATTCTCTAAGATTTGAAAACTAAAATACTTTTTCCATTTTTTTTAGAGTTTTGCTATAAAATAATTGGTTATGTTATACCAAGTTTGAAACCACAAGACATAATGGTATTTTTAAAGACATGAAAAGGAGACATATTTCCTCTTCCCTTTGTTCGTTTACCTTTCCCCACCCATTCTTAAATCCCAAAATAGAGGCTATCTTCAAACTTGAGGATAAGTTGAAGCAAATCATAGGGGAAAACAGTTATAGTTTACATTTAAATTACAAGCACTGCAAACACTATAACTCATATCATGCTGAGTTATTAAATAGTAACACCTCTGGGTTTTCCTCATCTTTTTGGAGTGTGAGGGTAGAGTGAGGTGTACAATGTCATTACATGGCTAAGTATCACTGCACGTCTAATGATAATAAGCAGTGGAAATCTATATTCACTTCTGATTTTTTTTTCCTGATCATGAATATTCTCTCCTATTCTATAGTGACCCTGAACTTTATCTCTCTTACTGTGACAGAGGGCAGGAAAAAGAAGATCTGGTTCAAGAGTAGAAAGAGTATGGATGCAGTTCACTCAGCTTGGAGAAATGGACTGGACTGGATTACTTAGCCTTAGCTAGCAGATCCTGTTGGAGAAAACCCAGTTTCAAAGAAATCAGCTGATAAAGATCTCAGTCCCTAATTGGAACTAGCATTATGTGCGCATGCAGCTGTTACCAAGCTGGGGATAAAAATGGCATCACACATCAATAAACCAAATTACAATGATCTTGACCCTCTATCACTGTCATTATTGAATATCAATCCTCTCTTGCAAAACATTTCCAAATTATTTCTCTCCTCCTCCAAGGGATGTGTTCCATGCATTTTCCACGTGGCTCCTCATATCCTCCTGTTTCTTGTCCTGCTCCTCCTGTCTGGTGTTTACTGCCTTCACGACCCTGGGAAGTGCCTTTCCTGATGTTGTCTCTAGTTGACAGTTATGAGAGCACTCTGCCCAGGTTCTCTCAAAGCTGTCACTGTTGGATACGCCAGAGGTGTGGATCTGATTCCAAACAAAGTCAAGGAAAATGTTCTCTTTCATTCATGCCTTCTTTTGACACCCAGACCCTCACACAACATTGTTTGTGCCTAAGGATTCCTAAAGTCTTTGTAAACACAACCCCTTCCCGTCACATCTCCTAAAACTATCAAGCCAGCTCTTTCACCAGGTGTAAGCAGAAGTCCAGACACACTGTTAGTCCTTCTCACCCCTGGATAACTGTTCTTTTTTTCCCACTGACAAAAATAATACTCAGTCTCAGTTCAATCTGCTTGTTTACATTTCTAAACTAAAATATTTATCATTATCCAGAATATTTATCTGCATTTAGATTAATGATGACATCATAGATGTAACAGATGAATATTTTGCTTTAAATTTATGTAGCAGAAGGGACATCCTGGAGATTGTAAAAAATGGTCTGTTTCAAAATCAAACAGAGAAGTCTACTGCTGGTAGAGAAAATTGAGATAATTAGGAATAATTTTCCCCAACTTCTTCTTAATTCTCACATTTCAAACTCCTTAGTGTTCAGCTTCAGCCAAGGCACACTGTTTAATGACAAAAACAAACCAAAAAAACCTTTTAAATAAAAGAGGAAGTAAGCAAAAAGTAAATATTACAGTACCGATATCATCAGCCAACAACACAGTGGTATAGAAAGAAGACTTTTGATTGGCCTAGAATTTTTTTAAGAATCCAGGGGGTCAGGTGTGGTAACTCACACCTGTAACCCCCCAGCAATTTGGGAGGCCAAGGCTAGAGGATTGCCTGAGCCCAGGAGTTCGAGACCAGCCTGGGCAATATGATGAGACCTTATTTCCACACACACAAAAAAAAAATTAAAAAAATTAACTGGGTGAGGCAGAGGGATTGCATGAACCCAGCAGGTTGAGGCTGTGGTATCCATGATTGTGCCACTGCCCTTCAGGCTGGGCGACAGAGTGAGACTCCAACTCAGAAGAAAAAAAAAAAAAAGGAACCTGGATCACTTGAGACTTTTACTTTTAGCCCCACTGGAGAATTAAGGCTTTTCCAATTACGTTCACAATTTTACCTCCAACCTGATTAGTCTTCTGAACACCAGACTTATGTGTCCAACTGCCAACTCATTGGCTCCACTTGAGCGTCAAAAAGGAATCTCCAACTTTCGTGTTAAGAATTGAACTCCTGATCTCCCCCCTCCACTACTTCCCCATTCTGATACTCTCCCACACTTTCTTGTCTAAGTTCATAACAATTCCATTTTTTTGTTTGTTTGTTTCTGAGGCCAAAAACCTTGGAGCCATTCTTTATTTCTCTTGAAATTTCTCTTGCTCCTTATGTAAAACTCATCGCCACACTTGTGAGTTCCAAAGTCTGGAACATCTCACTACTTCAGCCAAGCCACCCTCATCTCTCAACTGAATTATTTCAGTGGTCTCCAGCTTCCACCTTGAGTTCCTAATTTCAACACAGATCCCGTGTTTTAGATTGCTTAAAACCTCCAATGATGCTTCATTTCTCTCAGAGTAAAAATCTTACAAGTAAAAGTTCTTACAAGGGCCTAGAAGGCTCTTCAAAATATGTTCCCCTACACCCTCACGTTTTACCCAAGTCTGCTTCATGGGTGTGTGAACTGTGCAGGCACATTGGGCCATGTGCTGAGAAGGCCTCCATACACGGTTTAAGGCTCTGCCGTAACTATCTTGAAATTCTTTTTCTTTTCATTTTTTTTGAGTTGGAATCTCACTCTCATCCAGGCTGGAGTGCAGTGGCGTACTCATGGACACTGCAGCCTCGACCTGCTGAACTCAGACGATCCTTCCACCTCAGCCCACCAAGTTGATGGAACTACAGACATGTGCCACCATGCCCTGCTAATTGATTTATTGTAGAGACAAGATCTTGCCTATTTGCCCAAGCTGGTCTCGAACCTGTGAGCTCAGGCAATCCTCTCGCCCCAGCCTCCCAATGTGTTGGGATCACAGGTGTGAGCCACCATGCCCGGCCTTGAAATTCTGAATACATTTGAACAAGGGATGCCAAGTTTTTATTTTGCTGTAGGCCCTGCAACTGGACATAGCTGGTTGGTCCTGTCTTTTACACCCTTCTTCTCAGCACTGCCCTTAAGCTGACCTCTTCACACTGCTGCAAATACACCAGGCTCTCTCCCTCCTCAGGGCCTTTGTGCTTGCTGTTCCTTCTGCCTGGCTCACTCTTCCTTCTGCCTTGGTAGCTCTTCTCGGAGAGCTTACATGACTCATCCCAGCATCCTCTTCAAGTCTTAACCCCAGTGTTCACTTTTCAATGAGGTTTACTCCAATTATACTATTCATGTGGCAAATTATCTCCCCATTCTCCTTACTCTGATGATTTCTTTTCTCATTGTAACTATGACCTTCTCATGTATTAAAATTTTTCTTGTTCATTATGTTAATTGTGTATTATATATATTCCTCCCTCTTGAATATAATAAGCTTCATGAAGGCAAGGGGCTTTGTTTATTCCCTGCTTCTTGCTATAAGCTTGATACATAATAGGTCTTCATAAATATTTGTTGAATGAATGAATTAATAGAGATTTAAAATTGATATCAAAATCCAAGATATAACCTCTTTTTTTATCATATGTAATATGAAATAATGCTATATATAGTTTTGTTACAGAATGTTGGCTCATTTCATTCACAGCAAATCATTCGGTTGTATCCACGAGCTATGTGTTCTACTCTAATTCAGAAATTAACATGTCAAGATGTCCTAACGACCACTAAAATCCCAGTTTTTATAAAAATGGTTAACTTTAGGCAAATCTTGAAGCATGAAATATTTTGCAGGGAGGTATAAAATATTTTATGCTGCCTTTGCAGGTCTTTTTTTATGCTGCCTTTGCAGCATGAAAAAAGACCTAGTCACTGGGATTCTTCATTAAAAGCAAGAAAATGAGATATTTACCTCTTTATTACTCACCCCCACAAAAAAATAACTATAAATACACAAAGAACTTACTGGTTAGTAAGACCGAAACCTGTTGGTGTAATGACCGAGTCTGGACAGAACTGGAGGCAGAAGTGAACAGCCAGATCTCGCTTAATTTGACAGTTTCATTTCCTTCAAGTGAGGCTCCACGTACATGGCTTTCCTCATCTCTTCACAGATTATGCTGCAGATCTAAACTTTCAGCACATCTTGTCCTGCCTTGAGCCTTTGTATGGAAGCTTGTCTGTGAAGAGATGACATGTTATCAGCATGGCTCATCCCTTTCCCTCTAGGCATTACTTTTGTTTTCCCCTTGAATTATATTACAGTCTTATTCCTTGAACTTTTACTATCAGGTAATGATCTTGTTTTTTATTTTAACAAGGAAATAGAAACAATTAGAGGAGAATTTCTACAAACTCCTGCTCCCTCGTCTCTCCAGCTTCTGCTCTCTGTGCCCACATATTCTGCTCTCTATCTGGCGCCCAAGGTTGAATTGTTCATGCTGGAATCCAGGCCTACTCCTCTTCTTCCAGACGATGTCACTTCACACATTCTTCTTTCCCTGGTATCTTTTCCCAATTAGCATGATCTTTCCTGCTAGCATGTAATATGGTATGTCTTGTCCCTGTTTTAAAAAAAAGAGTGTAATCTTTTTATTTCATTACCTTCCTTCATCTACTGTCCCATTTTAACCTTTTCTTTAGAGTAAATCACCATAAAAGAGTCAATTATGTTTACGGTCTCCAATAGTAAATAAAATGGATTCATTTTTACCCCAAATCAAGCTTTTCCTTTCAACAGTCCACAGAAACTGCCCTTGTCTATGTCTATATCTGTGTCCGTGTCCATGTCTGTGTCTGTGTTTGTGTCTGTCTATGTCATTAAAGCCAAGATCCATGCTCAAACTTCTCTCACCTGACCTCTGAGTAGAATCAGAGGCAAATAACTGTTACTTCCTCCTTGAAATATTCTTTCATTTGTCTTTCAGGACAAACCTGGTTTACTTTTCTCTTCACTGGCCATTTCTTTACATTTTCCATTTCCGGTTCCCCTTCAACTCCTGACTTTTTGATTTTGGAGTGGTCCAAAGCTCAGTCCTCAAACCTCTTGTTCTCATTTAATTCCTGAATGATCTTTCATTCTTATGATTTCAATACCATCTGTATGCTGAAACCCCCTACATTTATATTTCTATCTAAATCTCCCTTCAACTCAATATTTAAGTATTTCTACTTGAATGTTTAATGGGTCTCTCAAAATTAGGGTGTCCATATTTCCCATCACTTTTATCTTGCTCTTAACCTATCTTTTTCCAATTTCTGTGTACATATAGGAACTCCATTTTCCTAGGCACTCAGGCTAAATATAGTCTTCATAGTCAATCTTAATGCCTCTTACATCTAGTCTGTGGCACATCCTGTTAACTTTGACTTTGAAATACATTCAGAATGAGGTGATTATTTCTTGTCACTTCCACTGCTACTAACCTGATCTAAATAAGACTGACTATTCTTCATTTGGCTTGTAGTAATGACCCCTTAGCTAATATTCTTTTAAATTTTTTCCATTCTGTCTCTCACCTTTAGTCATTCCCAGCTAGAGTGATCCTTTAAAAAAGTTGATAATTCATTTCTGTTTAAAATCCTCTATTGACTTTCCATTTAACTTAGAGCAAAGCCAAAGTCCTACACAGCTCTAAGCAGACTGTCTTTCTGCAGTTTCTCTGACTTTATTGTTGTGTGCTTTACTCCGCTCACATCTTTCTTGATCATGGTGGGCATTTTTTTTTTTAATTTAAACACAAATTGTTACCTCTATTTGGAAGAACATTCCTTGAATACCTGGATGACTTGCTCCCTTACTTCTTTTAAGTTTCACTCAAATCTCAGCTTCTCAGTGAAGCTTTTCTTAACCATAATTACAACCCTTCAAGATACTTTATCCTTTATAACTGTTTTATTTTTATTCACAGCAGTTATAATCATCTAGCTCATCTAACATTCTGTATATTTACTTGTTATTATTATTTTTATTTTTTTTTTACTGCCTGTCTCCTCACACTAGAACATAAGTCCTAGCAGGTATTTTTGTCTATTACTATTTTCCTAGTGCCTAGAACAGTGTTTGCCACATACTAAGTGCTCAATAATAAATATTTGTTTAATAAAGGAATGGATTTTTTACATACTTGATTATATACATATATAATTAAAGTCTTTAATAAGTAAAGAGAAAAAATATAGATCATATTTTAGACCACTGAGAGAAGTGACATCAGAAAAATTGAGATTCAGTGTGATAGAACTATTTTTAATTTTTTAAAATGAGAGATTATTTAAAAATATATGTAAACCACTTATTCAGTTCTAGAATAGAATTCTTCTACTACTCTTTCATCTACCCTTATTCTTGTTTTTTGTTTGTTTGTTTTCCTCAGGATTAGAAGGTGAGTTCCATAACCATATCAGATGGCATATTCATTTTTAAAAAATTGTTTTATTTTATTGAGTGGCATCTCACTCTGTTGCCCAGGCTGGAGTGCAGTGGCACACTCATGGCCACCGCAGCCTTGACCTGCTGGGTTCAGGTAATCCTTCGGCCTCAGTCTTCTAAGTAGCTGGAACTGCAGGTGTATGACACCATATCTGATTAATTTTTTGATTTATTGTAGAGACGTCTTGTGAAGTTGCCCAGGTTCATCTCAAACCCCTGGGCTCAGGTAAACCTCTCACCTCCACCTCCCAATGTGCATGTGTTATAAGCATGAGCCACCATGCCCTGTCTCATGTGGCATCTTTACTAGTTATTTTCAGCTCAAAGAGCTTGTGTAGACCAGAAGCAGCTCTTTAGTATTGGTTACCCACAGGTTTCATGCTGAAGAGGAGAGATGTTCTGACTTTGCTGTTATTCGGCATATAAAATATGAGTCAAAAATTGCTGGGTGCAAGTGACTCAAGCCTGTAATCCCAGCACTTTGAGAAGATGAGGCAAGAGGATTGCCTAAGCCTACAGGTTCGAGACCAGCTTGGGCAACTTGGCGAGACCTCATCTCTAAAATTAGCTGGGCAAGGTGGTGTGTGCCTGCAGTTCCGGCTACTCGGAAGGCTGAGACGGAAGGATCGCCTGAGCCCAGCAGGTTGAGGCTGTGATGGCCAAGGGCATGCCACTGCACTCCAGCCTGGGTGACAGAGTGAGACTCCAACTCAAAAAAAAAAAAAAGTGAAAAATTAAGAAAAACGTAGGAAAACTTCATGTTACTTCACAGCCTGCTATTGACCATGATTGAGTCTTACCAAATTGCACAATACCCTAATTTTCAGATATATTAGTCCAATTACCCATTCCAAAAACTGAAAATGAGAAATAACAATCTCAGGGAATATATATATGACCCATGTGTTTCCTATAATCTCTTACCTTATACATGAGTTAGCGTGTGTCTATATTTGTGGATGTGGATGTGCCCCTGCATGTGTCTAGTTTTAGAATGCATTTGAAGTTGCTTAAGAGAAGGGCATTGTTTCTGAGAATTCTTTTTTTTTTTTTTTTGAGCCAGACTGGAGTGCAGTGGCCACTCCCTGCCACCGCAGCCTCGCCTGCTGGGCTCCAGTGATCCTTCCGTCTCAGCCTTCTGAGTAGCCGGAATTACAGGCATGTGCTACCATGTCCGGCTGATTTTTGATTTATTGTAGAAATGAGGTCTCACTGCCCAGGCGGGTCTCGCACCCGTGGGCTCAGGCAATCCACTCACCTCAGCCTCCCAAAGGCGCGGGATTACAGGCTGAGCCACCGAGCTCGGCTGTTTCTGAGAATTCTTAAATATTTTGTCATGGAAGCTGAGCATTTGACTTTATTTATGACTCTCCTGGTCCTTGACCAGAAGTAAATGGTGTACAGCTCTTGTGAAAATAAGTAGGAGTGAAAGCCTTTTAGTTCCTAGAATCTAGTAGAAGGCTAAACTTGATATTGATGGATAACTTCCTTTAGGAAACCTGTACTCTATTTAAGGTGTGTGAGTAAACTTTGGTTTTCTATGTTCTCATTCAGTGAACACCCTCACCCCGCAAATGATTCTTGGATCTAGTCACTGAACGGTTTAGCGAGCAGACCTCATACTCTTTAGATAAATTATCAGGGTAGGTTCTCTGTTTTCTGTGGAAACTATAGGTTGGTCATGTGAAGGTGAATCAAATGGTTTGGACTTGATCTTTATTTACCATGGTTTTGTGATCTCAGGATGAATACCACATGAGTAGTAATCATTTCCTTTTTCTTTGTGTAGTTTCTTTGTATCATTTGGAATAGTACATTCTCTGACCGTATGTACCTTCAGATTTACTGATAATATTTTAACAACTTATAGTTCAATATGAACTTGCTTGTGTCCAGGTTTAATTTTTATTTATGTAAGTTACATTTGCATTTAGTTGCAAGTGATCTGTTTGTTGAATACACAAACAAAAATGGACAAGAGTCAGCCGGGTCTATAGGGATTCCGCTGAAGACTTGGAAAACAAAAAGATACACTGAGGTTGATGAAATCCATATTATAAGTCACTTATAGGTTGATAAGCAAATAATTTACACATAATTAGTAATACATATTATCCAAAAATTATTTATTAGTTCCTATGTTTCAGGAATTGTTCTAGACACTGGGCATATAGCAGAAGATAGAACAGATCATGTCCCTGCCCTTATGAAACTTACATTTTAGAGCTAACAGTGATTAAGACATTAAGCACATATATAAATAAATAATGTGATGCCTGGTGGTGATATATCACTCATGAAAAAGAGGAAAAAAAGTAGAGGACAGTGTTAGAGAGTAAGGGGATGGGGTCAAGGAAGCCTTTTGGAAGATGTGACATTTGAACAGAGACCTGAGAAGAGTCATGGGGCAAGTTTTAGCAATATCTCAAAAGGTGCATCTGGACAAAAGAACAGCAGGTTCCAAGGTCCTGTGGCAGAAGATGAAAACATAATGGGTGGTGTTGAAGGAGTAGGATTAAGCTATCAGTTGTTACTGAGGTCAGAAAAGAGAGGTCAGATAGAAGGCTGTTGCAGGTTTTCAAGGGAAAGCTAGTTTAATGTGCTTGGTCTAGGACTAAGACACTAGACAAAGTGGAGGTGGTACTAAACAATCAGTTTGACAATACAATCTGGACATAGAGTGACCAGGGTTGCTGAAGGAGTTGATGTAGGGTGTGAGAAAAAGAGAGGAGTCAAGGCTGCCTTTCGGCTTTGAGGCAAAGCAACAGGTGAACAGTGGTGGTACTGAGTAACATGGTGAAGTTGGTGGGAGGAGGAGTAGGTTTGGAAGCAAGAGTTCAGTTTGAGAAATGTTACATCTGCAAAGCCCCTTAGATATCTCCAAGGGGAGATATTGAATCAAGAGTCGGATACAGGAGGCTGGATTTTAGGCGAGATATAAGGGATAGAGACAGAAATGTGGAGGATACCGGCATATACATGTGACTGGTTAGAATGCCTGTAACCGGTGTGGATAGAGAAGAGAAGAATCTCAATGCTGAAAGACTGGTAAGGGGTGGAAAATCCAGCCAAGAGTGGGAGGAAGCAGGAGGGGGAGAAGGGCTGGAGAATTAGCTCTCTTGGAACCAAGTGAAGAAAGTGGATATTTTCATAAGGAGGAAAGGAGGGGGGCTGTATGTGTTAAATGCAGCTGAAAGAGCAAGAAAAAGAAAGAATGATAATTACATTGGAATTTGAGTAATGAAGATCCCCAGAAAATCACTAACAAGGTGTGGATACATGTTTAAGTCTCTAAGAGGCTCTTTCTAAAAAAAAATTATTTTGATTCTCCACTGTTTGCTAATACGTTTCTGTCTTTGTCAGTAGTCAAAATCCTATTATCATATAATTTTACAGTAATTAATTCTTTATAGAAAGCCCCCCTCCTTTTTAAACTGTATGTAATAGCTTCTCCTTTTCGATTATTATTCAAAATTCAGAATTTAGACTGTTCATCCATTATTACATTTTCAGACATATTTTACTGCTCCCTCTCATGACATGTCTGTGTGTTAGAAATTGTAAGTCAAGTTTTGAAAACACAATTCAATTTATCTTTCCACTTCAAATGTTCTTATTATACCCACTTGACAATGTTGTTCCAACTATTTACTTATTGTCTGGGATCTTAATGTTTCAGAAGTACTGATTTCTCTAGTAGAAATAGATTTGTCTCTAAGTGTTATCAAGAGTGTTCCAGGTAAATTAGTGATGTAAATAGTATTTCCCAGGGAAAGTTCCTTTACCCTCCTCTTTTTTCATTTACAGCTTTCTTATATAGTCATTGGTTATTTAGCAGGAAAAATGAAGCATTACAGTTCCTCAAATAGTGAAGAGAGAAACATATTTAGAAAGGGCAGAAGGTCAATGAGGTGTTAGGGGAAACTATACTTTTTTACCAGCACCTTCTAGCTAGCTGCTTGGAACATAGAAAAAGGAGGAATTGGAACAATTCTGTGTTTTAGTTAGTAGTTGGAAGAACTTTTAATATGGGTTTTGGACTTTCAGAACAGAAATATCCATTTTTTTCTTGGCTGGACTTTTTGAGAAATGAAAACTCATTTCAGTATATGATAAAAAATAGCCACTACTACGAACGAGTGCAAGTTCTACCAGAAGTGCCAGTACCAAAGCACACTGGTCACTCTGATTGAATCAGCTCAGGTGGCATTTTAAGTGCTTACTATGCACCCACCACTATACAAAGACATCTTTATACATTTTCTCATTTAGTATTCTCAACAAGCCCTTTATACAGATATTACTAATTATATTAAGTAGAAAAAAATTTGAAAATCAATAGTATTTAGGTAATTAGAGACACACAGGGAGTAAATGATGGAGCCCAAACCTTCTGAATTCAAAGTCCTGTTTCTTTCACTCTAACATGCTGACAGTCTAGATGATAGACACATGTACAGCTAAGAAGTATAAGTAGGATAAGTAAGGTTCTGAACACCTTGCTGTGAATCAGTGGCAGGAACAAGTAATTATCCATGGAAAAGACCAAAAAAAAAAAAAAAAGAAAGAAGAATAAAAGAAAAGATCACAGAGATCTGCTTTCTGCTGTGCTTTGACAGATAAGGATAAGAAATAATGACATTGCAGGGCTTGATGGTTCAGCCTGTAATCCCACGCCTTTGGGAGGCTGAGGTGAGTGAATTGCCTGAGCCCGTGGGTTCGAGACCCGCCTGGGCAGGCGAGACCTCATCTCTAAAATAAAATCAAAAAATTAGCCGGGCGTGGTAGCTCATGCCTGTAATTCCGGCTACTCGGAAGGCTGAGGTGGAAGGATCGTCGGAGCCCAGCAGGTCGAGGCTGCAATGGCCGGGAGCGGCCACTGCACTCCAGTCTGGGCGACAGAGTGAGACTCCAACTCAAAAAAAAAAAAGAAAGAAATAATGACATTACTGACTTTTGGAGAAGCACATAGGCATATAATTATAAGTTGATAACTTTTGTGATTGTATACAATAGATCTCGATGACTAATAAGCCAGTTGTTGAAAACCTTTCTAGAGTGGAAGCTCAGGTTGCTTTGTATTTAAATACTCATTCGTACTCTTTCAAGTTGAGCATGAGTTAGTGGTGATGGAATTTGCCAGTTGCACACATACCTAGAAGCTTACTTGAATAATCCCAGCAGAGGACAGTTTAGAGACATGTCTTAGAATATCGCCTAAAAGTTCTGTGCTATCAGGATAATTAGACGACCAAGAATCAAAATATAGAGAAAGAATAGGCAGTGAGGAAGTTTCTTTCCTCTTCAGTTCTTCACTTGCTCGTGAACGTCCCTTTTGCCAGTATTGTCCTAACATCAGAAAGATAATACTATTTAGATGGCTTGAAGTCAAGTTCATCGAGATTAAGAGTTAAAGGCATTGCAGGTGTAAGAGATCATAAAATCTAGCCCAAACCAAGTCCAATCTGACCCTGGAGATTTAGGGGAAAAAAGAGGATTAGGGCTCCAGGTAAAACAATCTGCCTAGCTAATATTTCATACTTGGCAGCGATTTGGGAAACAGTGATGGATGATGGTAAAGTTAGCAGATGATTTCATCCCAGGCCATCCCTTTCTGGTACAGGTTGAAGCATTTTTTTCTCTCTTAGGGTAGAACTGTCTCCAGGGTGAGCAATTCTGATTTGATAAGCGAAGCCTTATTTAGGTTTGGCTGGAGTGGGAGAACAAGGACTGAAGAGAAAGGCGGAATTCCTAGATTTAAGTTTGTATTGACTCAGATTCCCTTTCCGGGATCAATTTTCCCAGGAGGAGAGGGCTTGAGATAAGGTCCTGGCATTCCGGTGTTCTGTCCTTTGTATTTTGCACTTTCTCCTTCTACATTTCTCAGGTCATCTGTAGTTGAAGACGTTAGGCAACACTCGGCTGCACAAATCTTTTTCTAATGATGACTAGAATTTCTAAAGTGCCACCTGGTCTCTGAGCCACAATTCTGACTAAAGCTTCTTCATGAATTTCATAGAATTCACAGGGTTCTGGCTTCACATCTGCTTTGCAGGGTGTAGTATAGGAGGGCGACTAGTGACTGCAGCTGAGAAGCTGCTATTTCCCTTGATCTCCAATCCCTGGACTTCTGAGCCCTTTATGGGTTCCATCAGCTTAAGCATGTATCCTAACAAGATACTGTGTTAATTATATTTTTGAGTGTATACATCTTATTACCTAGACTACATTGTGAGTTCTTTGTGGTCGTAGAACACCAGTATCTGTCGTGATATTGTATGTAACACCTAGTTTAGTGCCTAATCCAGCATTTTCTCCATTTTACTGCCCAAAAGAATTGTCTGGGATGTTTGTCCTAAAGCATAATCCAGGCCATACCCAGATACTGTGATTTAGTAATTCTAGTGTGGGGTCTCAGAACAATCTTTTCGTGTTTTAATCAATGATCTCTGGCCATTATTACTATACTTTGAAAAATACTAGAGTCAGTAAGAATTTTAAAAACACATATTAAGTGATTATTGATATTCAGGGAATTAAACAAGAACAAAAAAATTAGGAAGTGTGGTTTAATTTTTTTTTGTAGTAATGCCTGGCTCTCTTGCTTGTGAATGCTGTTGAATATTGCTTCATAAATGGCAAAGTTCAAAATGTTCCTTAGTGCAAAGTCATTCATTCACATATTTTACCTACTTAGCCACCTCCACCCTCATCCATGATTCATTCTTTTCTGTCTTTCCAATATGGGCTTAAATGTCACTTGCTTAAACTCTGCTTAACTTTTCAAAGCCCTTTAAGTAAGCCTTCTCCCCACTCAGCTTTCATTCCATTGTAGCACCTGTTACAGATGTAAACCTTGCAAAAACACATATACAAACACACTCACTCATTTTTAAAAAAATCTGTGTGCTATCTCAATGTAGGTAGTGACTTTGTTCGTTTAATCACCAATGCACATTCGGCGTCTGATACCATTCTTAGTACTTTATAAATTTTGGCAAACAATAAATATAGAAATGAATGATCCATTTGGAATCCCACATATTCATATGGATAGAATTTTTAAAATATTGATCATACAAAAATGAAGGCTTTGAGAATTAATGCTGTTTTATAGTTTATTTTGGCATACATTATTTTATGTATGGGTGAGGTAGACATCACCTCACCAATGTGTAGATAAAAGTGCTGAGATTTAGAAAACTGAGTATCCATCTCCAAGTGTCATAGGTAGTAAATGGCAGTGTCCACACATCTTACTCTAAGTGCTGTTTGTGTTCTTTTATAGTGCACTATATGTGTAAGGCCATCAAACCTACTATAGCAGATTTGTCTGTGTTTCTGTAGAATTAAGGAAATAATCTTGTAATTGTTATCTCACAAACTGTGCAGTTTTGGAACTGCCTTGGGAAAATCCGTTATATATATAAAAGGATTGAGTATCCTTTATCTGAAATGCTTAGGATGTCTTTTTAAATTTTATTTTGTAATATTTGCATATATATAATGAGATATCTTAAGGATAGGACCCAAGCCTAAATATAAAATTCATTATATTACATATATACCATATGCACATAGCCTGAAGTGTCCTTTATAAAGCATTTTAAATAACCTTGTGCATGAAACAAAGTTTTGATTTTATTAAACTTTGTGGGTCTGCTTGTGTAGGGGAATCTGAGCATGTATGGAAAAGATATATCACAGCTAAAGGAGACTGGGGGTTCTCTTCTCCTTTGAGGAAGCTGAATATACTGTATGTTGTGTGCTGGTGCTTTTACAGTGACCTGCCACTTGAGGTCAGGTGTGAAATTTTCCACTTGTGATATTATGTTGTGTTTAAAAAGTGCTGGATTTGGGACCAGTTCAGATTTTGGATTTTTGAATTAGGGATGCTCAACCTGCACTTAAGACTGTATTTCTGTGCTGCTGCTCCACTGCGGCTCCTCAGATAGCATCAGCTGAGGAAGATTCTTTTTAGAGAGAAATAGCATCCCTTCTCCTATATAGTCAGGATTATGTTGTAAACCAGAAATAAAATTGCGAGTCCCCCAACTGACTGAACAAGGCCAAGAGAAACCTGAAAAATTAAATCCCAGGCTATAGGAGTAAAATGACTTGGACATGCCTCTTATACCCATCCTTTGTAGTGTTTTGGGCACAACCAACCAGCATTAACATTAAAATAGAGATTATAAGACTGGTAAAACAGACTCTGTGGCAAAAAGATGCCAAATTCTAACTTGATTCTGGTGTAGTAGTACATGACAGATAGCAGGCCCTAAAGGAAATAAAACCACTTTAGCTCAAAATATATTTCTCTAATATATTTTGAAGTGACCCTGCAAAGCTGTCTCTTAGGGAAATTTGCATCTATAGAGAACATCTTTTAAGACATTTACCACCTGTTCTCTCTGAAGTCTACTGCTTGGAGCCTTCACCTACATATCCAGAATTTTGGCTTCCTCAACCTCTTCCTCTTATCTTAATTCAAGCATGTCTTTTACTGATTTCAAGTTCTTTAGACAGAGCTGAGCTCTTTCTAATCAGAAAATCTTTGAATCCTCTATGACCTGAAACCTCTGCTTCAAGATGCCTCTCCTTTCTGGGCTCGACCAATGTAAAACTCACATATATTGATTTATGTTTTACTGGTAACATGTATTGATTTATGTTTTACTGGTAACTACTGGTTATAAGTTTCACATTAATTTATGCTTTACAGTTACCAGTAAAATATATGAACCTCTAAACATATGAACCATTTTGTTCATATCTTTAGAGGACTTATTGGGACTATGCCACGGACCTGGGTCACTCACATTTGACCCAGAATAAACCTCTTTAAATATTTTACAGAGTTTGATATTTTTGTTTACAATGTGGATGGAGGTTTATCTTTTGATTGCAAAGTATAACAATACTTGAAGAGAATTAATATTTCTGTTAGCATGCAGGTTCAAAGAAATACTTCTCAATAACTCTTCCCAAGACTGTTAGCTAGGTCTACGCTTTCAGTGGTGGTGTGGGTTATCTCATATTCATCTCCAGCATGTATGAACAAAACCACTAATTTATTACCCACAACTGACAGGTGCTATTCAAACTGAATTGAGACTTGTTTGCCACAATATTCTATGCATATAATATACATATATGATCAGTTTTTAAACTTAGAATCGTTTTACACATTGTTTATGAAGATCTCTTAGAGAACTAAAGTTTCTAATTTTGATAATGTTTGTATATTTTTATGGCCTCAAATAAGAACTCTTCATTAAAATATTTAATAAAATACAAAACAAAGTCTGTCTTTCTGTTTTATAAGTTTTACCTTTTGGAAAATTTTTGTTTGGCTATGGGCTTAGGAAAATGGGTAAGTGTCTTTCAGGGTCTTTGTATTTACTGAAGTAATCTAATTGTTTTTGTTTTTTTAAGGCTGAAAATTGCTACAAAGCATGTTATCTTATTATTTATAAATTTCATTTCTCTTCAGCTGTTTTACGTTAAAGAACTTTACAGTCTAATAAATGTATGGTGGGTCATGTGATAAAGTCATGTGATTTAATATTGAATCCTAGAAAGGTTATTCTGCTTCCTTCCTGTCTTCTTCTTCTTCTTCTTTTTTAAAAATAGTAGATAGGTATAAGAACTGAAGAGGTTACTCCAGAGCCTTACTAAATTCAGGACCAGGTCAGAGAAGGCAAGGCACATTCAAATTGGACCTTAATCTTGGGTGACCCTAAGGAACATGGTTGCAAAATATGAATTCTGGTGTGTGGCCTAATTTGGTCTCTGATGAGGTAGGTGGTAATCATTGACTCTATTAAGCTGAATTGTTAAGGGGGAAAGTTTGATTAGTAGGGGTAGAAATGGATTACTCGGGTTAAGAAATTCAGGTTAAGAAATGAGCTAGTCAGGCAGCTACCTGGGCTACCTATTTATGAACCTTATCATATCTATATAATAAATTAAAATGAAGTGCTGGGTCACTCAGTTCTCCAAATATAGTTTTTTCAAACTTGGCAAGATGCATCTTGATCTTCCTCCAGCTGAAGCAATACTCAAGAAAGAAAATAAATGCATAGTGAAACACATAAAATAATACCTAATAAGCATTTAATGAAAACAAACATATAATGAAAACAAACCTGTCCTCACTGACATTGATCCATGTTGGTTTTGTATTTGGTGGAAGTTGTACCATGTGCAAAAGGTTACACTACCAACTTGAAAGCAGTCAGCTGAGAATTACTCTCAGACTGTGAGCTGGTAAGCAGTTCAGGACACTGACATTCTGAAAATGAGTAACAACATGATATAGCACTATTTACTGGGGAAGAATGCTTTATCATCTTACATTTTCAAACTTATACAGTCTTATAATCTCTATTTTAAAGTTAATGTTGATCAACTGTGCCTAAAACTCTACAAGGGATAGGTATAAAAGGTGTGTCTAAGCTCTTATACTGTTATAGCCTGGGATTTCGTCTTTCAGGTTTCTCTTGGACTTGTTCTGTCAGTTGGGGGACTTACAATTTTATTTTTGGTTTACAAACTGCCAAAAGTTGAACGTTACAAGAAGTCACAGAGGGAAAGAGAAGGAAGACATGAATTTTGAAAAGTGGAAGACAATTTCTAACTTGAAACCCAGAAAATTCCAAAAGAATGAAAATGCCACAGTGAACAAAATAAATCTATTTGCAATATAAAGTAGAATATAATCTATACTAATAGAAAAGGAGTTGCTTCAAATTTTACTAAATAAATATTGAGCATACTAGTTAAATAATATATGCATTAGAAGAAATATGAAGTTGTTAGCTGAAGGAGTTCTTACCTCTCTTGTGGCAGAGAGGGGCTGATAACAGTTAAACGTATTCCTTTTAAAGGTAAATCTACAAGCTCCGAAAACCTGCTAGACAGGTTTTGCTTGAGAAAACCAAGTAGCCAAAGATGACTTTCCTGGAAATGCTAAATAGTCACCAATTTACAACCTTAACCCAAATCCTCTCTTTGTGAAGTTATCGGTTTACAACCCCTGCTTGTTATGCACATCCTGGAGATGAGACCATTTGTTCTTTGAAAATCTGGTTTTGCTGAGTACAACCTTGTAAATTCCAAAGAAAATGTAGAGTCACTCAACCCGACCCCCTCCCTTACCTAAACTAAGGTATAAGACCTCTCTCCTCCCTCCCCGGGGTGCTCGGCCTTGGAGCATTAGCTCGCCGAGTCGCACTGGCGCTAATAAAACTGTTACTTCCTAAAATAGCCTCGGTGTCACGGCCTCTCTGTCTCTCACAACATACCCGATCCTGACTATGACTCCTGGTCTTTTTCCTTCACATGACCTCTGGTTTGTCACATGACCCAGCTGATGGAACCTACCAAATGGTTCAACATTACTGATGAAAGGAGGTATGAACCCCCTGGCTTTGCATTCATGTTTCTGTTAGTCTGACTTCACCTGCGTTCCCAATCCTCATCCTCATTTATCTCCCAAGGTACTTCTGCTACAGACAAGTGAATCCCTGTATCCTAAACTTCCCTAAAGCTTTCTTCCTCCTTCGTTTTTGCTCCACTTTTATTTCTCCCTTATATACCCCTTATTCTTCTGTTTTATCTGAAATTCTTCCCATCTGTAAGGCTCACCTCAATTAATTTCCTCTTAGATTCTTCTAGGTCACAGTTACTATTTATCTAACTGCACACGTATCTCTGATTATCAACACTAGCTATTTAGCAATGTATTCTGTGCTGCCTTGTTTTGCTACTTCTTTTTTTCACATGCTTAAAAGTTATTTCCCCAGGTGGATTGCAAATTCCTCAAAGATCAGAATCATATATTACCTATCTTTTAATCTCTAGAGCATCTAAAACAGTGCTATGCAAATATTATGTCTTCAGAATATAATCCAACCTAGAATCATTTTGAAAGTTAAAAAAAAAAATTCTGGCCAGGCTCGGTGGCTCATCCTGTAATCCCGCGCTTTGGGAGGCCGAGGTGAGTGGATTGCCTGAGCCCGCGGGTTCGAGACCCGCCTGGGCAACTTGGTGAGACCACATCTCCACAATAAATCAAAAAATTAGCCGGGCGTGGTAGAGCGCGCCTGTAATTTCGGTTGCTTGGAAAGCTGAGGCGGAAGGATCACCGGAGCCCAGCAGGTCGAGGCTGCAGTGGCTGGGAGCGGCCACTGCACTCCAGTCTAAGTGACCGTGTGAGACTCCAACTCAAAAAAAAAAAAAAAAATCTGTATCACTTTTATCAAATTGTCATATGATTGTTAAGTTTTTATCACAGATTGTGAGACATTCAGTTCATTTAAGCCCAGTATTGTTTGACTTTAATCTTGTGTTAAATTTTAACAAATAGAATCCCCAAAATTCATCAACAGAAATGTCCTAAACTAATGTGGGTAACCCAAGTTCCTTTGCTGTATTTTGTACAAGTTGTACATGTTGCATCAAGAAAAGCAAAGGATTGCTGAAATGAGTAATATAGAGTACCACTGGTTAGTCAGTCTTCTCATTCCGGAAGCAAAAGCTTCTACGCGAAGGCTCATTTATATTCACAAGCTGCAAAAGGAAGTTTTGGGCAAAGTGTCTGCAGACTCTGCTCAACATGCGTGTCCCACTTAACCACATGGTCCTTATAAAACCGCCTATATCCGTTCTCATACACCATGTCTAGTCATTGTGTTAATCATTTCTGTCAGCTGCACTTTTTTTTTTAAAGCTTCTGAGCAGTTTTGTGGCCATGTGAGATGAGATGCAAGCTTGGAGTTCTTTGAATGCAGGAGCTGTTTGTTATTTATTTCTTCATCTCCAGCAGCTCAGGACACTAACATTCTGAAAATGAATGGCCTGGAATACGGCAGGCACTCAGTGAATGCTTATGCATGGATGTCACCAGTGCAATTTGCTATGGGAGGAAAGGCACCCCAACCCACAAAATCAGTTGGGAGCATCCTAAGTTTAGGGCCAAGGAACTCAGGACACATATCCTGCCTTTACAATGCATATCCTGCCTCTATTTATCCTCAGTTAATAAATCAAGGGGATGTGTCTAGGAGGTAAGAAATTAATAGTAGTTTCACAACCAATGAATCAATTGAGAACGTTTACTAAGCACCTGCTTATGAGCCCTGAACTTCAAAGAGGGCGAAGGGAAATATGATAGAACAGTCTCTTCCAAGTTCACTTGTCACTCAATTTAAAATGAAAGCAAGTGAAGAAAGAAAGTAGGATAAAAATGAATTCTCCTCTAGTCTCCCCTAATTCTTTTATTGAGGGTCTAGTCTCCCCTAAGTCTTTTATTGAAGGCAGACCTTGCATACACATTCTTAGATTATTGAATGCTAGTTTTCCCCATTTTGTACATTATCATAAAAGGCACAGAACAGTGATTTCCTTTAAAAAAAAATTTTATATCAATAATCAGATGTCTATTCTTGAAAAATATCTAGCAACTGTGGATCAGCATTTCTGTGTAGCAATACTTTTCTAAAACTGAACAGTAGCTGCAACCTTTACACAGGGTGGGGTGATATTTCTAAGCTACTAATATATTTTTTTGAGGCACATAAAACTACTGTACAATCACCATCTGGATTAAACACATGGATGTAGAAGAATTCTTGACTAAGTTTAGAATGGAATGGGAGAAAATGTAGAGGATGGGTAGCACATTAACTAATTTTTAATTTAACTATACAACTTAGCTAAGTATAATGGAAAAGTCATTGAACTTGGGATCATTTTTTCAGTATATTTGCCACTGCTTAGCTGTGTTTATACCTTTAAACATTATGGACTTATTCTTTTTATTTGTTCAACAAAGTCACTAAAGCTGCTTTCTAGCTTTATCATTCTGATTCTTTAGTTAGCTATCCAACAGAGGTGGGCCATAACACAGGAGAGGAACTTGTATACTGTCAGAGAGAAAAATAAGGAGCATTCAGAGCAACAATCCCCAACCTTTTCAGTGTCAGTGTCAGGTTTCGTGAAAGGCAACTTTTCCACCAACGGGGGTGGGGTAGGGGAATTGTCAGCCATTAGATTCTCATAAGGAGCTCACAACCTAGATCCCTCTCAGCACACAGTTCAAAATAGGGTTTGCACTCCCATGAGAATCGGATGTCTCCACTGATGTGACAGAAAGCTCGATTTGCTCACGCTCACCTCTTAACAGGCCAGTTCACTGCCTAGGGTTGGGGACTCCTGATTTAGGGGAAGCAAACCTACATTAATTTAGTCCCTACTTTCTAACTACTACTTTTCATTGTCTTTTTAAACTCCACATCATGAAGCGATTCTATTATTCTCAGTTTTATAAATGAAAAACAAGTGTTTGGAGTTCCAGGACCCATTGTAGAGGCAGGATATGTGTCCTGAGTTCTTTGGTCCTAAACACAGGATTCTTCCAATTTAACTTTGTGGATTGGGGTGGCTTTTCTCCCATAGTAAATTGCACTGGGGTTGCAATAGTTTTCCATCAACTCTCAATCATAGTGTTAGATTTGGAATGTTTTAAAAATTTTAAATGATGTAACAAATAAAAAGCACTAGGCATGAAATCAAGTGCATATAAGGTGTTTAATAAATATAAAGAATCTTTTGACTGCTTAAAAAAATCATTGCACTTGTGCTTTGGTTGAGTTAATTCACAACCTTAGGCACTTAAGGACTGAAAGAATTAATACAAAAATAAAAATTCTACCTTTTACAAAGGCATATATATATATATAAAATTATGTGTATACATGTACTTGTTTGTATCTATTTATGTATCTATCTATGGACATATCTACCTTAGAGTTTTAAGACTCGAACCAGAGCACATATTATTTATTTATTTATGTATATTAGAGAATATAGTTTATTAAGAAAGCAACTTAGAGAGAGAGAGAGGTGATTCACCTCCCCAAGGTAGGGAAGGGGGCCAAAGCTTAAGAAAACATGGCTTGGTCATAGCTCAAAAAGCACATGGCCAAACCATAGCTTAGTGAGGCAATAGCCAGTTCAACTTATTTAATTCAACATGGGAGATATTTCACAATAACTGACCAGAATCATCCTGGCACAGTATGTGTATCAGCAGGAATCACCATAACAAAGAATCTAAAATTCTTGGCATAGTGTTTACTGAGTGCATTTATAAAGGGTAATCTAATATATCTCCTTGGTTTCCAAGGTGCTAACACAGATTGGGATAATAAACTTTTGTTCTTGGAAACCAGGAATGTCTTTGAGAATCTTGAAGAAGGGAAAAAAAAATAAAATAAAAGATCTCTGCAAGCTGATCAAACCCAAACTGTTGCCAAACAGAATTAACTCACATAACACTGGCCCAAATCCTATTACTTAGGACTGTTTTTGAGATCATAAGGCATATATTTTGCTTTTCACTGTTGAGCATGTAGCCAATGTGAGTTAATTTTTAATAATTTTTAAAATATTCAAGAGTTTCTGGTTGATAACAATGAATCAGCTTGAATTGATGGTGGGCTCCTGAACAAAATGAGAGGGGAAAGACTAGTCAGGGAGCAGATTGCTTTGGATTGATGTTGAGTGTGTGATCCTGCTGCCATACTGAGAAGTACCTGAATCAGCCCCACGAGCCAATTCTTCTGCCTCCCTGTCAACATTAGAAAAGAAGCACCCCTACGCTGCAATGAAAAACAAAAGGGAGAGGCGGGAATCAGAGATCAGAGAAGTGACTCTAGTCTGATCGCTTATTTTGACTTATGATTTTATCATTGAAACTGTTGGTTTAGATCACGTTTGGTGTTTACCATCTGACTTACACTGTTTCTTGATTTTATTGGCCTGTCTCTGTGTAGCTATCAGTACTCTTTAGGGAATCTTTCTTACCTGTCTTTCTTCACTTCTTCCCAGTCCTGTGTCTCTTTCTCACCTGATAGTTGGTATGTATATCTGTTTTCCCTCTCGTACTTCTCTCTTTCGCTTATTTTCACTTATGATTTTATCATTGAAACTGTTGGCTTAGATCACGTCTGTTGTTTACCTCCTGACTTACACTGTTTCTCGATTTTATTGGCCTGTCTCTGTGTAGCTATCAGTACTCTTTAGGGAATCTTTCTTACATGTCTTTCTTCACTTCTTCCCAGCCCTGTGTCTCTTTCTCACCTGATAGTTGGTATATATATCTGTTTTCCCTCTCACACTTCTCTCTTTTGCTTATTTTGACTTATGATTTTATCATTATAACTGTTGGTTTAGATCAGGTTTGTTGTTTACCTTCTGACTTACACTGTTTCTCGATTTTATTGGCCTGTCTCTGTGTAGCTATCAGTACTCTTTAGGGAATCTTTCTTACATGTCTTTCTTCACCTCTTCCTGGCCCTGTGTCTCTTTCTCACCTGATAGTTGGTATGTATATCTGTTTTCCCTCTTGCACTTCTCTCTTTCTAACTCCCTATTGACCCCCCCCTTCCTCCATTATTTTCCTCTTTTATATGCCCCCTTTTTAAATCTAGGGACCAAGACTACATACTGCTGAATAGACAGACTGTAAAGCAGAGGGAAAGTGAACAAAGCCAGAAGACCCTCATAAGGAAGAACAGGTCATTGCAGAAGAGAAATAAAAGCAACCCCACCTTCCCTCAAAAATAGAATTGAAGAAGGGGAGGGAAAGGGGGAGAGGGAGAAAAATCTACAGAAATAAAAAAAACCAAAAGAAGAGTATGGGTCTCTCCCAGACGCCTGGGAGAGCAGACACTGAGAAAACTGACTTAGGAATGCAAACAATGAAAAGCCCCCAGAATGAAGGATCTCAAACTGCAAATGTAGATATCAAAACAATAATGAAGACATTAAAAAGAATTGAGGAGACATAAGAAGAAACTAGGAAGGAGCTGATATATGAGATAACAGTAATAAAGAATACTGTGAATGAAATAAATAACAAACTGATAAACATGGAAAGCAGAATTACCCAAGCAGAAGAAAGAATCTCAGAGCTTGAGAACCCAAATTTAGAAATAACTCAAACTCTTAAAAACACAGAAAATAAGCTCAGAAAGACAGAACAAAACCTTCAACAGATGAGTGACTACCTCAAGAGGCCTAACCTAAGAATAATCGGACTCCCTGAGGCAGAAAGAGAAACAGAGACCACATTGGAACAAACTTTCCATGAGATCATTCAAGAAAACTTCCCTTATCTAATCAGCGATGCAAAAATTCAAACACAAGAGATTCAGAGAACCCCTGCAAGACAACAAATGAGAAGACCAACT
>NW_007231974.1:130505-133279 GCF_000164805.1 Carlito syrichta
AAAAAAAAGAAAAAACCAAGTGGAAGAACAACAACTCAATAAGAACTCCATGATAGGGACGAACTCTCACATTTCAATAATTAGTCTGAATGTGAATGGACTAAACACATCACTGAAAACACATAGAATGACAAAATGGATAAAATATCACCAGGCAACAATATACTGCCTTCAAGAGACCCATCTCACTAGAAAGGACATACACAGACTCAAAGTAAGAGGATGGGAAACAAATTTTCAGGTGAATGGAACACAAAAGAAAGGAGGAGTCGCGATCCTAATTTCAGATAAAATACCATTTAAGCTATCAAAAATTTAAAAAGATACAGATGGCCACTACATAATGATAACAGGCTCACTCCATCAACAAGAAATATCTATCCTAAACATATATGCACCCAACATAGGTGCGCCAACATTCATAAAGCAACTTCTAACTAAAGAAAGACATTGACTCTAACACAGTCATAACTGGGGACTTTAATACACCACTCACAACCCTAGACAGATCATCAGGACAAAAAATCAGCAATGAGACTCTGGACCAAATGGACTTAATTGATACCTACAGAACACTTCATCCAAAGACCACAGAATACACATTCTACTCATCACCACATGGAACATATTCTAAGATCGACCACATAATTTGACACAAATCAAACATAAGCAAATTTTAAAGGGCTGAAATTCTACCATGCACCTTCTCAGACCACAGTGGAATAAAAATAAACATTGACACCAACAAGTTCCCCCCAAAACCCACAAAGACATGGACACTAAACAGCATGATGCTAAACAACTCCTGGGTCAATGATGAAATCAAAACAGAGATCAAAAGATACCTGGAAACAAATGAAAATGAAAAAACATCTTACCAAAATCTATGGGATGCCTTAAAAGCTGTAATAAGAGGAGAATTTATATCCCTACAAACACACATGAGGAAAATGGAAGGAACAAAAATTCACAACCTAACAAGCCACCTAAAGAAGGTGGAAAAGCAAGACCACAAAACCCTAATTTCAGCAGAAGAATCCAGATCACCAAAATAAAAGCCCAAATCCAGGACATAGAAGACAAAAAGATAATACAAAAAAATCAATGAAACAAAAAGCTGGTTCTTCGAAAGGATAAACAAGATCAATGGTCCCCTAGCTAGACTGACCAAGAAAAAAATGAGAAAAAAACCAAATAGGCACAATCAGAAACACAAAAGATGAAGTCACATCTGACCCTGAAGAAATACAAAAGATCATTAGAGACTACTACGTACACTTGTATGGAAACAAACTTGAAAACCTTAAAGAAATGGAGGACTTTCTAACATCACACAACCTACCTAAGTTGGAACAAGAAGAAATTGAGACCCTAAATAAACCAATAACAATCAAGGAAATCGACTACGTAATAAGAAAACTTCCTACAAAAAAAAGCCCTGGACCAGATGGCTTTCCAGCAGAATTCTACAAGACATTCAAGGAGGAGCTGATACCAATCCTACTGAAGGTATTCCAGGCGATTGAAAAAGATGAAACCCTCCCCAAATCATTTTACGAAGCCAATATCACATTGATACCCAAGCCAGGTAAAGATCCAACAAAGAAAGAGAACTACAGGCCAATATCTTTGATGAACATAGATGCTAAAATTCTCAACAAGATCCTAGCAAACCGGATTCAGCAATATATCTCAAAAATCATCCATCATGACCAAGTAAGCCTCATACCTGGGATGCAAGGCTGGTTCAACATTCGTAAAACAATAAATGTGGTGACCGACAGGTCCCGCAGCGGAATTCGGAAAGGGTCTCCTAGAGAAAACCACCTAACCCATTCTTTTATGGGCTGCATGGGAGTGTGCATTCTGCCAGCTTTCAACCAGGGTTCACCCATCTTCAATCCTAATAAGGGCAGAAAAGTATGGATAAAGAAGAGTGAAGCTTCTCTGCAACAACCAGGGAGACTACTTTTGTCAGCATAATGCTTGTACATGACAAGGTCTGAGAGGAATGTTGCTGGTAATTTGATGGGTATTGCATTAAATCTGGAGATTGACGTAGGGACCAAGACTGCAAACTGCTGAATAGACGGACTGTAAAGCAGAGGGAAAAGTGAACAAAACCAGAAGACCCTCATAAGGAAGAACAGGTCATTGCAGAAAAGAAATAAAAGCAACCCCACCTTCCCTCAAAAACAGAATTGAAGAGGGGGAGGGAAAGGGGTAAAGGGAGAAAAATCTACAGAAATGAAGAAAAACCAAAAGAAGAGTATGGGTCTCTCCCAGACACCTGGGAGAGCAGACACTGAGAAAATTGACTTTGGAATACAAACAATGAAAAGTCCCCAGAATGAAGGGTCTCAAAATGCAAATGTAGATATCAAAACAATAATGGAGAGACTAAAAAGAATTGAGGAGACACAAGAAGAAACTAGGAAGGAGCTGATATCTGAGATAACAGTAATAAAGAATACTGTGAATGAAATAAATAACAAATTGATAAGCATGGAAAGCAGAATTACCCAAGCAGAAGAAAGAATCTCAGAGCTTGAGGACCAAAATATAGAAATAGCCCAAACTCTTAAAAACACAGAAAATAAGCTAAAAAAGACAGAACAAAACCTTCAACAGATGAGTGACTACCTCAAGAGGCCTAACCTAAGAATAATCGGACTCCCTGAGGCAGAAAGAGAAACAGAGACCACATTGGACAAACTTTCCACGAGATCATTCAAGAAAATTTCCCTTATCTATCAGTGATACAAAATTCAAAC
>NW_007231975.1:0-19079 GCF_000164805.1 Carlito syrichta
GGGTGGGGCTTTGTCTCCTGTTTAGCGACATTACCTTAGGAACCAAGGTGGAGTTTGTTGATAGGTGGGCAGGGCAATGGAAATCTCTGCCTGGAGAAAGGCGGAGGCAGATTCTATTTCATAGATCCCTTTCTCTCCGCTTGTCTGGTCCCCAAGCTTGGGGTCATGCGCTGTGTGCCTCAGCCAGGGTGGGCCCGGAGCTCCAGAGCTCCAAAGCTCCAACGGGCAGGCAGTGAGCAGCGAGAGTGGCCCTGGGCCCCCCACAGGGTACTTCAACCAAGAATGGGACTGGTGTCTCTGAGGGGCGGGCGCCCAGAGTCTCCCTGAGTGACCGGCGGCTTGGTACTGGGTGCCGGGCGAGAGACGATGTAGCAAGGGAGCTAGCTGAGACCTGAGACTCCCACACACACAGTGGAACAGCAGCAGCAGGGGGCCGCAATATCCGGCCCTGCATGAGACCGAAAGTCCCCAGGCCTCGGACCAGCGTGGCTGGTGGTGGGCTGGGTCCTGACCTTTGGGTTCACACCTACAATAGACGTGCATGTGCCGCAGACTAGGAAACACTTCTTCAGATCAGGTCACTGCCGGTGTCCTCTCATTTGCTCTTTTTATTTGAGAATTTTTTTAATATAATAAAAAATTTTATTTTTATTTAACGTAAGAATGTTGTGCTTAAATGTTGAAGAAATGTGTAATTATTTCTAAAAAGAAAATAGCAGGATTCTGAATAGGGACATACTTTGTCCAGGTCCACCTTACAACTAGTATTTTGTGTTTTGAAATAAGTCGAACAAAATTATGATAATAATCTAGGACTCTAATCCTATGGGAGGTTGTGAACTTTTGGTTCTACTGATAAGTCATAGCTTCCAGCTTCTCTCATGTACCAGCTAGCTACTAGTCATCTTTTCTGTTTATTCAGAAATCAACATCCAAGTCAGTTCCAGGCATGAGCCATATACATAACAGGATGATGTCGAGGCAGTTTCTAAGAGTAAAAGAGAACACGCAGTCAAAATGACTGCTACTTAACAAATACCAACAAACTCTCGTTATGTTTCTGGCAACTGGTGTATAATGTTTGATTTAAAGAAACAAGAATTTCTCCTTTTACTTTTTTAAAAAATCATTTATATTATGTCCTGTGAGAAAGGCACCTCAGAAGTCTCCATCTTCTGAAGTCTAGCAGGAAAGTTTGAGCTTGTGTCGCTTTTGACTAGATTGCAGGTGAGGTTGAGGGGCTTGAGGGTATCCTTGTGTGCTCCAGGGCTAAGTAAGAACCCTCCAGGTGGGAGGATGGGAGACCTGCATCTCATCAGTATTTCAGAAGTGGTACTCATAGTTAAAAGGCTGGATTTCTAATTTCCATAGGAGCTAGGTATGTTCTTTTCAACTCAGCATCTGAATAAAAAAGTTTAACCAAGTTGTTGCAAAACAATTTGCTCTAAATACCTAAAGTGAGAATTCAATATTTTTCAGGAAAAATATCTCTACAGTCCAAATTATTACTACCCATGATCCCATCAACCAAATAAGTATTCTTTTCTTTTCTTTTTTTCTTTTTCTTTTAGTTGGAGTCACTCTGTCACCTAGACTAAAGTGTGGCATGCTCACATCCACCCCAGCCTCAACCTGCAGGGCTCAGGAGATTCTTCTGCTTCAGGCTTTCTAGTAACTGGGACTATAGGCACACTCCACTACACCCAGTTAATTTATTTATTGTAGAGACAAGGACTTGCCAAGTTGCCCAGGTTGGTCTTGAACCCCTGGGCTCAGGCAGTCCTCTAGCCTCTGCCTCCCAAAGTGCTGGGCTTGCAGTTGTGAGCCACTGTGCCTGGCCAGTATTATTTTCAAACATTTATTTGTGTAGTTTAATATTAACACATTTCTGTACTATTCCCTTTTGATGCTGAATACCCTTTTAAACTCTTGTTTGAAATCCAAATTAACATGCATCTTTAAATGGTAAAGTATCGGGCTTTCTTAATATAATGACTTCCACAACTATTTCTAGAGATAGGCAGAACTAAATCAGTTTTATGTCTCATCTACTTGTTGCTATGGTGGGCAATAAATCTTCCCCGATATGCACACCTGGACCCCAATGGTTTTTTAAGGTAAACAAGCCCCATCTTAAACTTGCTTGTGCTTCTGACCTGACCTTCTCCAAACATCTTCACTTAAAACAGTAACATATAAGAAACAGTGCACTGGAAATCATAAACATGGGGTCTGGCCCCAGCCTTTACATTTCATAGTGTTACCTTGAGTAAGTCATTTACATTTCCATGCCTCAGTTTACTAATCTATGAAACTGATTAGGTAACAGCTGACAAATAATCATGTTTTTGGCATTTGAAGATAATATGTGATTTGGAGCCTAATGTCTTAATGTTGGACTAAAAGATTCAACGTAGCAAGAACACATTTTAAAAATTAAATATATAATGATGTGGAATTATACAATGTGTCATGGCTGAAATGACTGCCTCCAAACATTTTCCAGGAACAAATGTGAGCAGTTAGAACTTTACATGGAGTGAAAGAGTCAGTAAGAGCATAAGCATCCTTTGCAAAGCAAGTTGCAAAGTTTTAATGACAACATTTGAGCCATTATGTATTATTCTTCCCAAGGATAGAGGCTCCAGGGTTCTGTATACATGGAAAACACACAGCTAAAGGAAGGAAAAGACCCATCTCTTTTCCATCTTTGATTACAGTTATGAAGACTGACTGCTGCTTCTCCCTGCTTCATGCTCTCTGAGAGAAAAGAAAAGGGTGTTTGAAAGTATGGAGGAAGGTAAACAAGGTGGTTCACGCCTGTAATCCCAGCACTTTGGGAGGCAGAGACAAGGGGATTGTCTGAGCCCAGGGGTTCGAGACCAGTCTGAGCAACATGACAAGACCTTGTCTCTACAATAAATCAAGAAATCAACCAGGCATGGTGGCACAAGCCTGTGGTTCCAGCTACTTGGAAGACTGAGGCAGAAGGATCACCTGAGCCCAGCAGGTAGAGGCTGTAGTGGCCGTGAGTGTGCCACAGTCCTCCAGCCTGGGCAACAGAGTGAGACTCCAACTCAAAAAAAATAGTATGGAGGATGTGTGGAGTTGTAAATTTTGTAAGTACTTTTAAGCAAACTTTAAAAAATTGATGACACACAGAATTAGTTTAAAGATGTTCCTTAGTATTGTTTACAATATCAGCCCAGATATTTGCCCTCAAAAATTTATTTAACCAAAATGCAGCATAGAAGAAAGCTGGCTTCACTCCCTTCCACAGAAAACCAAAAATATACAGCACTGAGATTATCGACAGCAATATCCCAGAACTCAAATATGAGGATGCAACAGCTATTGAGCCCACCGAAAAGTGAGACAGAATCAGACTTCCATATCTAAGACAACTTTTTCTTCAGTCTTCCTGGCATCAAGCAAGGAGAAAATTTTCCTAGAAGGAGTGTGATCGAGGTAGAAAATCAGCTTCCCCACCATTGTGGGTTCCTTGGCAAGAGACCTGTCCCTGCTTCAACCCACAAGAAGCATCAAGAGTACCTAAAGGGAAGAATATTCCAGAAGACAAGAGACAAAACAGGGAGGCAGCCCTGGAAACTTTGCCCTGTAACTTGGCCAAAGGAGATACCAAATCAGAGAGACTGTTCAGCAGCACCACACTGTAGGAGGTTCATTCCACAGGGCCCTTGGGTATGAACCCCTTGCTAGTCTTCCCACACTATTGAGATGTCCCTTTTGGGATCTCCTTCATAGGGGACTGGTGGCATCTATTTACTAAGAACTGCAGCAAAACTGAGTGTAAGGCACATTTTAGTGCCTGAAAGGAGGCAGTGACCTAGCAGGAACAGAAAAAGAAAACAGGTAAATTACAAAGAATCTCTTAAGTCAACATGCTAATTCAAACCAACACAAGCCAGACGAGGTAAACTGGAATAAACAAACCCTTCAGTGCAAAGACAGAGATGTACACCCACAAGAAACAAAAGCAAACAGAGAATCATGATCTCTCCAAATGAACAAAGCACAAAGCAAGGAACCAGTGACTGACCCTAGCAAGATGGTGATATGTAAGCTCTCTGACCAAGAATTCTGAATAATAGTTTAAAGGAAACTCAGTGATCACCAAGATAACACAGAAAAGCAATTCAGAAATTTATCATGAAAATTTGACAGAGATGAAATAACAATATTAAATTATTCAAATTTTGGAACTTAAAAACACATTTACTGAACTGAAAAGTTAGTTAAAGTCTCACAGCAGAATGGATCAAGCAAAGAAAAGAAGCAGTGAGCTTGAAGACAGGCTTCTTGAAGGTACACAGAGGAGAAAAAGAAAAAGGAATGCAGATCACCTACAAGATATAGAAAATCACCTCAAAAGACCAAATCTAAGAATTATTGGTGTTCAAAAGGGATATCAGCAAGAGCAAGGGGTAGAAAGTTTATTTAAAGAAATAATAACAAAACAATTTTCCAAAACTTGAGAAAAAGATAAAAATTCAGGTACAGAAAGTTCAGAGAATACCAAATGGATTCACCCAAATAAGACTACCCAAGGCACTTAATAGTCAAACTCTCAAAGGTCAGGACAAAGAGACTTTTAAAGGCAGCAAGAAATAAGAAGAAAATACCATAGTAAAGAGCTCCAGTTTGTCTGGGAATGGACTTCCCAAATGAAACCATAAAGGCCAGGAGGGAGTGGGATGCCATTGTCAAAATACTGAAAGAAAAACTTGGATCTAAGAATACTTGATCAGCAATCTATCCTTGAAGTATGAAGGAGAGGGTAAGTTTCCCTTTGACAGACAAAAGCCGAGAGAATTCACCCATAAGACTCACAAGAAATGCTAACAAAAATTCTTCAGTTTGAAAGAAAATAAAACATTCAAAAAGAAAACATTTGAAGGTATAAAACCCACTGGAAAAATTAAGCACACAGACAAACCCAGAATCTAATACTGTAATTATGGTGTACAGTCCACTCATAACTCTAGTTATGAAACCCACAAGACAAATCTATTAAAAACAATAATAGCTACAACAACCTGATAAGAGTTAGGCAATATAAAAGTGTGTAAATTGAGACAGCATAGAGTCAAAATGTCAAGGGGGAAAATAGAGTTAAACTTGAGGGGTTTTTTTGTTTTTATTCCTTGTGATCTAAGTTAAGTTGAAATCTATTTAAAAATAACGTTTTATATCCATAAGATGGGGGTTTTTTGGTAAGCATCATGGTAACCACAATGCAAAAACCTATAACAGAATTGCGAAAATTAAAAAGTAATGAATTAAAGCATACTATCAGAGAAAATCAATTACAAAGAAAAAAAAGAAAGAAGTTGCAAAACAGCTAGAAAACAAGCAACAAAATGGCAGTAGGCAGTCCTTACTTAATAACACTGAATGTAAAGGGACTCAATTCCCCAATTAAAGAAACAAGACACAACTGTACGCTGCCTACAGGAAACCCACTTCTATAAAGATACATATTGACTGAAAGTGAATGAGGTGAAAAAGATATTCTATGCTACTAAAACCAAAAAGAAGAGTAGCTATACTTATGTCAGATAAAATAGACTACAACGATTGTAAAAAGAGACAAAGGTCACTGTGTGATAATAAGGAGGTCAATTCAGCAAGAAGGTGTAACAATTATAAATACCTCTTTACCCAATATCAGAGCCCAAATATTTAAAGCAAACATTGATAGATCTAAAGGGAGACATTGACTGCAATACAGTAATAGTAGGGGACCTCAACACTCCACTCTCAGTAATGGACAGATCATCTAGACAAGAAATTAGCAAGAAAACATTGGAGGTCAACTACACACTAGATCAAATAAAGCCTGACATTTACAGAACATTTCACTCAACTGCTGCAGAATGCACACTCTTCATCAGTGCCTGAAACATTATCTAGAATAGACTGTGTTTTAGGCCATAAAACAAGTCTCAACAAATTCAAAAAAAGTAAAAATCACATTGAGTATCTTTTTTGACCACTATGGAATACAACTAGAAGTCAATAACCAGAGGAATATTGGAAAACACAAAGACATATAAATTAAAACAACACGTTTCTGAACAACCAATGAGTCAATGAAGAAATTAAGGGGACATTTTTAATAAATTTTGAAACAAATGAAAATACAACATACCTAACTCTCGGGGATACAGCAAAATCAGTACTCATAGGGAAGTTTACAATACTACCCACAGCCATGTCCCGTCTTCCAAACTTGCAATTTACAATACAATCTCTATTAAAAATACCAATTATATTTTTCATAGAAAAAAAATAATTCTAAAATGTATATGGAATGTCAAATAGACAAAGCAATCCTGGAGCAAAATTACAAACATGGAGGTTTCACACTACCTGACTTCAAAATATCCTACAAAGTTGCGGTAACCAAATGAGCATGGTACTGGCATAAAAACAGACACATAGGCTAATGAAACAGAATAGAAAACCCAGATACACATCCATGCATGTACAGTCAACTCATTTTCAACAAAGGCACCAAGAACATGCAATGGGGAAAGGACAGTCTCTTCAGTAAATGGTGCTTGAAAAATTGAATAACTATATGAAGAATAATGAAACTAGACGTCTACTTCTCACCATATTAAAAAAAATCAAATCAGTGGATTAAAGTCTTAAATCTAAGACACAAAACTGTAAAACTACTAGAAAAATATTGGGGAAGTGGTCCTGGACAGTGGTCTGAGCAAAGATTTTTTGGTGTAAGACCTCAAAAGCAAAGGCAACCAAAGCAAAAATAAACAAATATGATTACATGAAACTAAAAAGCTTCTGCACAACAAATAAACAATCAAAGTGAGGAGACAACCCATGAAATGAAAGAAAATATTTGCAAACTATCCATCTGACAAGGGATCAGTAACCAGGATGTATTAGGAGCTTGACTAAACAACAAATGTGTACCCAATTTAAAAATAGAGGAGATCTGAAGACATTTCTTGTAAGAGGACATACAGATGGTTGGCCGGTATATGAAAAAAAATGATCAACATCACTAATCGCGAGAGAGTTGCAAATCAAAACCACAGTGAGATACCATCTCCAGTTAAAATGACTTTTATCAGAAAGACAATAATAGATGCTGACAAGAATTTGGAGAAAGAGGAACCCTTGTATGTTGGGAATGTAAATACAACCACTATAGAAAACAGTATGGAGGTTCCCCAAAACACTAAAAGTAGAACTGTCATATGATCCGGCAATCCCACTGCTAGGTAGATATACCCAAAAGAAAGAAAATCCATATATCAAAAAGATTTGGGCAGCCCCTTCGTGTCCCCTCCCACTGTGGGAGCTTTTCTTTCTATCCTCCTCTCAATAAATCCTGCTTTCTCTCTTAATAAAAATAAACAAATACATAAGATTCTGCACTTACATATTTATTGCAGCACTATTCACAACAGCCAATATATGGAATCAATGTAAGTGCCCATCAATAGTTGAATGGTTTGTGACTAGCCTGAGCAACATAACAAGATCTCGTCTCTACAAAAAGTAAAAAAATTAGCTGAATATGGTGATGCATGCCTCTAGTCCCAGCTACTTGTAAGACTGAGGCAAGAGGATCGCCTGAACCCAGGTCAAGGCTGCAATGAGCAGAGATCATGCCACTCTATTCCAGTTTCAGTAACAGAATGAGACCCTCACTCAAATTTTTTTAAAAAATGGATGGGTAAAATAAAATGGGGAGGGGGAAGAAAATGTAGTACATATACACAATGGAATACCATTGAGCCATGAAAAACAAAAATCCTGCCATTTGCAACAACATGGATAGAACTGGAGGTCCTTATGTTAAGTGAAATAAGCCAGACATAGAAAGGCAAATATCACCTGTTCTCACTCACAAGTGGGAGCTAAAATAGTAGATTTCATGAAGATAGGGAGTAGATTGGTGATTACCAGAGGCTGAGAAGGTCAGTGGGGAGAGGGAATGAAGAGAGGTTGATTCGTGGGTACACACTGTTCCAAAGGAGAAATAAAACCTAGTGTTTGATAGATCAGTGGAGTAACTACAATTTATAATAATACATTGTATTTTTCAAAATAGCTAGAAGAGAATAATTCAGATGTTTCCAGCATAAAGAAAAGATAAATATTTAAGATGATGGACATCCCAAGTATACTAATTTGTTCTTTACAAATTATATGAGCATATTAAATTATTGTATGTACCCCAAATATATGTACATCTAGTAGGTGTCAAATTTAAATATCTCTTTAAGAAATTATAGTTTATTACAAAATAATCCCACTAAAAGTGGGCAAATGACACAAACAGACATTTTTCAAAAGAGGATATACAAATGGTCAACAAACACGAAAAAATGCTCAACATCTCTGATTTCTCTGATGATTAATCAGAGAAATGCAAATTAAAGCCACAATGAAATACCACCATACCCAAGTCAGAAAGGCCACTATTAAAAATTCAAAAAACAATAGATGTTGATGTGGATATGGTGAAAAGGGAATGCTTGTACCCTGTTGGTAGGAGTTTAAATTAATAAAACCTCTATGGAAATCAGTTTGGAGATCTCTCAAAGATCTAAAGATAGATCTACCATTCCATCCAGCAATCCCACTACTGGATATCTACCAAAGGAAAAGAAGTCATTATACAAAAAAGACACCCGCACTTGTAAGTTTATTGCAGCACAATTAACAATTGCAAAGATATGGCATCAATTTAAATACCATCAACAGATGAGTAAAAATGTTATATATGTATATAAAATGTTATATATATATCACACACACACACACACCAGATAGTACTCAACCATAAAAAAAGAAATAATGTCTTTCTGGCATCTTAAATGGAACTAGAGGGCATTATGCTCAGCAAAGTTACTCTGGAATGGAAAATCAAACACTGTACATTCTCACCTGTAAGTGGGAGCTAAACTTCAGGTACGCATATGGACCATACAAGGTGTATAATGGACCTGGATACTCAGAAGCAGGGAGGGTTTAAGAGGTGTAAGGGTTGAAAAGCTTCCTGTCGGGTACAATGTGCACCACTTGGGTGATGAGCACACTGAAAGCCCAGACTTCACCACTGTACAAGGTATCCACACAGCCACAAACCACTTGTACTCCTAAAGCTATTGAAATAAAAAATAAAATTTAAGGCCTGGTGCAGTGTCTCATATCTATAATCCCAGCACTTTAGGAGACCGAGGCAAGAGGATTACTTGAGGATTGCTTGAGCACAGGAGTTTGAGAACAGCCTAGAACAATGCAGCAAGTTCCCGTCTCAAAAAAAAAAAATTAAAAAATAAATTAGCAGCATGTGCACTTGTAGTCCCAGCTATGGGGGAGACTGAGGTAGGGCTCACCTGAGCTCAGGAAGTCGAGGCTGTGGTGAGTCGTGGTCTTGCCACTGCACTCCAACCTGGGTGACAGAGTGAGATCTCAACATAAAAAAATACATATAAAACTTCAAAATATATGTATCAGACACACAACTGTATTTATCACCATATCTATGTTATGCATAGAAATGATAAAGGAAGTAGATCAATATATTAAAGATCATTTGTAGAAAGTAGAAATGATGTGATTTTTCTTAAAATTTTCAGAACTTTATAGGTAATTCCCTACACTGACTTTTAGATTGAAAAAAAATTACAAGCATTAGTTTTATAAATGAGAAATATTACAGTGAAGTGCTTTGGAATAGAAGACACTGGTAAATTGAAGCCCGAAGTTATTTCAGGGCCACACTGACAATACAAAGGACTGCTTAAATTGTATTCATTCAATCAAGAGCTGTCTCTGATCTCATAAGGTTGGGTTAGGTGAGCCCCCTTGTTGCTTCACAAATTCTGCCTAATGACCCTTGCAGGATACAGATTTCACTCTATTGGATGACCTCTCATCTATCTTTTCTATAAGATTATATTCCTAGCCCTGAGCACACTGGCTGGAACACAGTAAGTTTTTAAATAAATATTTGCTGAATGAAAAAATAAATTATAGCTTATTAATTTAACGAAATATTATGCCATAAGTGTTAAGATGTAAATGTATATTCTTGGCCTGGAACTATATTTATATATATTAATTCATGACAGAAAAGCAGATAACAAACATGATTATATTTTTGTTCAGTTGATAAATACACATAGACTAGAAGGATAAGAGTAAAAATATAAATAGTGATTGTGTCATATGATGGGATTGGTATAATTTTTTATTTCTTTCATTTATGTCTATTTTTCCATTTATTTTCCATGAAAATATATATTAGTTTGAGAAAGTGGGTTATTAACTCACTCACTGCAAATCATGATTAATTTTCTAACATTGAAATATTGTGACTATTGTCTAGTTTCCAGATAATAGAAGAAAGCTAGAGGTGAAAAGCTTCCACAAAGAAGCAACTTTTGGAGTTTTCTGTGTGTGTTTGTTTTCCAACTAGACTCTTGAAGACTCCAGAACTGGAAGTTTGGAGCACTTGCTGAGGACAGGCTGTCACTGAAAGGCCTGCTGGGACCTCCCGCAGAGCAAAGGGGGTCCTAGCTCCTGGCCTATCCCTCAGATAGTGCCCACAGGCATCTCTGGGGCTTGCCCATGGGCATCTCTGGGGCTTGCCCACATGAGTTTGTCAGGCTGAACTTCACTCAAGAACAGAGAATCCATGACAAAGCACTGGGTCAACATTTAAATTCATGTCTCCCATAGTCTGCACTGCTGATACTAGTTTCAAGGTTGTTCGGACAAGAACAGAACTTCATGCTCAAAAAACTCGGGAAAGTATCAGATCCAATGTTGACAAATGTGCTTTTCAGGAGCACCTGCACAGAGCCCCAGGTGTCCAGGGCACCCTGCTGATTTCTTGAAGAGAGGCATCACATTCACACTTCTTGAGCACATTTTGACCATGGGACACTTTTTCTCCACAAAGCGTCTCCTAGGACACTAGTAACCTGAACTGAAACTAACCAAAGAACTGGCTATCCTGTCCAACCAATGAAGCAAATTCAGGAAGACATCCCAATGCTGAATAAATGGACCAGCAGGTAATCTAAGAACAGAAAGTCACTATATTAGCTTTAGTAGTATTCATTTCTTTCTTTCTTTCTTTTGTTTGTTTGTTTATTTTTTTGAGTTGGAGTCTCACTCTGTCACCCAGACTGGAGTTCAGTGGCTGCTTCCGACCACCGCAGCCTCGACCTGCTTGGCTCAGCCATCCTTCCGCCTCAGCCTTCCGAGTAGCCAGAATTACAGGCATGCGCTACCACGCCCGGCTAATTTTTTGATTTATTGTAGAGATGAGGTCTCGCTGCCCAGGCGGGTCTCGAACCCGCGGGCTCAGGCAATCCACTCACCTCAGCCTCCCAAAGGCGCAGGATTACAGGCTGAGCCACCGAGCCCGGCTGTATTCATTCCTTTCTAAAAATACTTTGTTTTTGCAGAGTTGATACATGATTATTGTAAAAAAATAATAGAAATGTACAAAGAAAAATGCAAACCTCACCTTTGCTGCTGACATCACAGGTGGTTGTTGGCAGTATTCAGAAAACATAATTTTAAGCACTTTCTACACCTGCTCTATCTGTATTTTGTATTCATTTTTACAGGATCACATTCTACACATGGTGTTCCCTAACCTGGGATTTTTAATTCATTTACTCTAAGTATTTTCCATGTCAGTAAATATAGACCTACCATTCTTTAAAGCGTGCATAGTTTTCCTTTACATGAATGTGCTATAATTTGCTAAGAAAATCCCCCCTTGCTGAGCATCTGTGTTCTTTGCAGGTTACTGACAATATAACAGACTATCAACTATTTATTCATTGAGCCTCTTTCCCATTGGTTTCCATGGAAGAAGGCTTACCTAGATCCCTTCCTATCTTTTAAAAATCAATCTTCTACCTTCTTTTGCTCTGTCCAAATGATGGCTGTTCTCCAATGTTTTTCTACTTACTACTAGTGAGTGAGTCTGCTCTCATGAATTCAAGTATCATTAAGTACATGGTCCTTTAATTCATAACTCTATCCTGCTATGTAGCCACCTCCAACCTCTCACCTGTGTTCCAGCACCGTATTCCAACTGCAGTTTACACACCTGGACACGATGTCCTGCCATCCCTTCAGACTCCTTGTGCTCAGTGCCATATGCATGAGCTTTGACTCCAAACTGACATTCTCTCCCAACGACATTCTGTGTGTCACAGCTGAGGTGCCTGCTCATCTTTGAATATCTTTCTACTTTATTTCCTATCTTTAGTCACTGGCATTTTTCTTCCTTCTTAATGTCCTTCAAATTTGTTCATTTTAAATTGTATATAAACACTGGGCTTCTATTGCATGCTGGGTGTAGACTGAATGTTTGCTTCCCCTTCCTGCAGATTCATATGTTGAAATTCTAACCCCGATGTGACTGGATCAGCAGGTGGGGACTTTGGGAGGTGACTAGAACATGAGGCTGAAGCACTCACACATGGGACTAGGACTAGGGCCCACATGGAAGGGACCCCAGATTGGCCTCTGGCCCTTTTTCTGGTCCATGAAGATATAGCATCCAGGAACGAGGCAGGGGCCCCTCACCTGATACCACATCTTCTGAAGCCTTAAGCTTAGACTTCCCAGCCTTCAGAACTATGAGAAATAGATGTTTGTTGTTTAAACCACCCAGTCTATGGTGTTCTGTGATAGCAGTTCAAACTGATTAAGACACAAGGCACTACAATACATTATGCTTTAGTATCTCCAACAGTTTTGTAGGCTGCTTCCCTGTTTAATAATCAGAGAAAGTGAGGTTTGGAGTCATATAGCTCCTGAATGGGCTGACACTCATGCCCTGTGCCTTCTGCCTCTGGCGACTTGCTCTCCCCAGCAGCACACAGCTTCCTTTGAATTCTGCTGCCAGGATCTTCCTTGTTTCACCCACATGACAACCACAGCCATCTAGTTTATTTTCACTGTTTCCATCCTTTCCTGCGTCTATTCACTCACTTCAATGCATCCCAAAGACGTGGCCCCCAAACCTGTTGACTTTATCTGGCAGGAGAGGGAGGTGTGAGGTTTCAGTAACTTCAGAGAACTTTACCTGTGGAAAAAATATTCTGCTTTCATTAACATTAAAAAAAATAAGAAAGTTGTAAATTACCAGAAGAGAACAAGACAGTTGAACTCTTCAAGAGTATTTGGATGAGCCTTCAAGTCAGGTGAAATCCAGAGAGGAAAAGGACGTGGAGACAGGACAAGCCTATGGCTGGCAGGATGTCCCTACTCCCCTCTGTTGCTGCCTACACACTCGAGGAGGGGGTCCCTCTCCCAGGAGACCAGTGCTGGGAGACCCACACACCTGGAGAGGGCATTCCTCTCTTAGGAGACCAGGACTGGGATTTCTAATAATTATCCACAATGGAAAGTGGAAAAGGAAACTGATGTTTTGATGAAATGAATATTTGACATTATTTCATTCCAAAGAAAAACATCCCAGTTAAAGTTCCAACCTTTCAATATTCACAAACAGAAAACAGATGCAGTATGTGTTCAGTTTTAAACCGACTTGTGAGTAACTCTTCTGAAATAGCATGAGGACATATTTAAATAATATAATTCATAACAGAGTCCTGGAGAGGTTGCTTAGAGGAGACAGAAAGGCTGTGCACACGTCACTGATCCCTGGTATGCTCTTGAACTAAATGTAATAAATATATGTCTGCTATTTTGTTCTGCAATTCCCACATGCTTTTTAAGTGACTGAGTTACGAACTACATAGGACTATAAAATCTTTTTTAGAAATATGCATATTCTGGTAATGTTTTTAGAACCAAATTGTAAAAATAATTACCAGGGGAAAATATTTCTTTCTTTTTCCCTAGTTCATTGCTTTCCTGAAAAAATCTTCTACTTCCTGAATTGGAAAATAAATTTGAAGCCAAGATTTGCTTTCTCTTAAAAAGGAAACTTCAACAAAATTTTCTCATCCTTTGATCCTCTTAGAAAAATGAGACTTACCACTCTTCAGAAAACAAAATTCTCTGATAATTTCTTACATTCATTTTGCAGTAAAGTAAAAATGTGTTTGGAGTATAAAAATAGGATCATGGTTAAAAAAAAAAAAAAAAAAAAAAACCTGGCATCAGAATGGCTAGATTTTAGCTAATCTTCCATCCAAGTGGAACAAAAAGTTTTAAGAGGCCTATAAAATGCTTCCACATGTTTCTAATCAGACAGCTCACGGTGGAGACAAAATTGTGACATTTTACAGTTTGTACTGTTGTCAGTGTTTCATGTGTATTTTTGTTATTGTTGCTGCTGTTCTTTGTTTCAACAAATGAGACCTCTCACATTTTGAATGTGTTTAGCAATAGTTCTCACATTCAAAATAAATTCACATATAATCTATTCAACAAATACACATTCAGTGCCTGCTATGTACTAAACACTATACTGGGCTGTTATGAATCTTCTATTTGAATTAAACTTTTATATTAACTCATTCATGTATTAATTTTAGTGACTGATTTTTGAGGCAAATTTTCAATGTGAAGTTGTTTATTCTAGTTCCTCACTATCCTGTTATGTAATTGACCATGTACTTCATGCAGGCCCAATTAATAAAAACAGTGACTTTAGTATGTATATTATAGATCCAATGAGATTAAAAATTATGGTTCCTATTAAAATGTGACAGAAAGTTAAATGTTAAGTAAGGGCCAGGTGTGGTGGCTCACGCCTGTAATCCTAGCACTTTGGGAGGCTGAAGTGAGAGAATTGCCTAAGCCCACGGGTTCAAGACCAACCTGGGCAACTTGGCGAGACCTCATCTCTACACCAAAAAAAACAAAAAAAATTCACTATAAGGTTCATGCTCCTATGCAAATCTAACACTGCCGCTGTTCTGACAGGAGATGGGGCTCAGGCAGTAATGCAAGCAAGGGGAAGCGGCTGTAAATACAGAAAATACTTCACTCTTCACCTGCTGCTCACTTCCTGCTGTGCAGCACAGTTCTTAACAGGCTGCAGACTCACACCAGTCCACAGCCTGGGGGCTAGGGACCCCTGCCCTAGACAAACCCATCCTGGAGCAGAATTCACAGCCCACTTGTAGTTGGGGCTCAGCTGTTAGCATTTGTCAGAGCTGCATAACAAAGTACTACAGATCAGGTGAGTGTACAAGACACCTATTTCCTCACAGTTTTGGAAGCTAGAGTCTAAGATTGGGACTGGCCTCTTCAGTGGTCTCTCTCCTTTGCTTGCAAATGACCGTCTTTGTGCTCACATGGTGTTCTCCACTCTACAGGTCTGGGTCCACATCTCTCCTTGTAAGGACACTAGTCCTATTGGATTATGGCCCACCCTAATGACCTTATTTTACCTTACCTCTTGGAAGACTCTCTCTCTAAATACAATCATAGTCTGAGGTATTAGGGATTAGGATTTCAACATATGAATTTTGGGACCACAATTCAGCTCAAATCATCCAAGCTCGACCTAGGATAGTCAGGCCTCATGTGTCCCACAAATTCATGGGCCATAATAATCAATTAGTACTTTATGACACTGAGTTTTGGAATGCTTTAGTATAAAGCATTAGCTAACCAATAGAGACAATATAAAAAGATATTTAAATACTTATTGGATGATAAGCGTTTTAGTAACTTAAAAATATTTCCTTTAAGATTATGGCTACATATTTTTAAAGCTAGTTACAGTTTTTGAATGTATAGTAATACTTTTTCATTACTACAAAAACAAAAAAGCAATATATAAAATATAAAAACAAGTATTACTTATAGTCTTCCCCCAATCCATGAGAAACTATTAAATATCTTCCAATTATTTCCCTATTTACAAATACACACCCACCCACACAAATTTTTGCATATATACTCATAAATGTTTTTACAAACAGGCATAATATTATACATATCTTAAACTGCCTATTTTAATAAAATATTTAAGGGTTACTCCATGTAAATAAATACAGAGGCACATAATAATTTTAATGATGGCATAGTATTCCATTAATTACCATAATTTGCTTTTTATTGACCATTATTTAGATTGCATTTATTTCTCAGAGTTTTCTTGATTTTTCTATTTTTAAAAAAGGATGCAACAATATTTCTTTCTAAAATGCTTTGAGATCTGGAGTTGAAGCAAAACAAAACAAAACACAAAAGTCCTATACAGAGTAATCAGGCATGAAAAAGAAATAAAGGCATCCAAATTGAAAAAGAAGAAATCAGACTGTGTATGCCAACAGTATGATCTTATATCTATAGAACCCTAAAGATGCCTCCAAAAGACTCCTGGACCTGATAAATGAATTCAGTAAAGTTTCAGGATACAAAGTCAAATCAGTTGCACTGCTATATACCAATAGCAACCAAGCTGAGAATCAAATCAAGAACTCAATTCCATTTTCAATAGTAGCCAAAAAAGCTAAAATACCTAGGAATATATTTAACCAAGAAGGAGAACTACAAAACGCTAATGAAAGAAATTTCAGTGGACACAAACAAATGGGGAAACAGCCCATGCTCATGGATTGGAAGAATCAACGTTTTTTAAATGGTCATATTATCCAAAGTGAACTGCAGATTCAATGCAATTCCTATCAAACTACCAATGTCATTTTTCACAGAATTAGAAAAAAAATCCTAAAATCCACATGGAACCAAAAGAAAGCTAGAATAGCCAAAGCAATTCGAAGCAAAATGAACAAAGTTGGTGGCATCACGTTACCTGACTTCAAATTATGCTACAAGACTATAGTAACCAAAATAGTATGGTACTGGTATAGGAACAGATACATGATCAATGGAACAGAATGGAGAATTCAGAAATAAACTCAAGTACCTACAGCCAACTGATCTTTGACAAAGCAGGCAAAAACATACTCTGACGACAGGACACCCTACTCAATGGTGCTGGGAAAATTGGATAGCTACATGCAGAAAAATGAAACTTGATCCCTATCTCTCCCCATATACAAAAAATAACTCAAGATGGATTAAAGACTTAAATGTCAGACCTGAACCCATAAAAATCCTAGAAGAAAACCTAGTAAAAACTCTTATGGACATTGGCCTAGGCAAAGATTTATAGTTAATACCCCAAAAGTAAATGCAGCTAAAATAAATAAGTGGGGCTTAATTAAATTAAAAAAACATCTGCATAGCAAAAGAAATAATCATCAGAGCAACCAGGAAACCTACAGAATGGAGGAAGATATTCACAAACTATACATATGACAAAGGACTAATATTCAGCACCTACACAGAACTCAAATCCACAGGAAAAAAGCAAATAGCCCCATTAAAAAGCAGGCGAACAACATAAAGAAACAGCTCTCAAAATAAGATACACAAATGACTAGCAAACATATGAAAAAAATGCTGAACATCACTCATCATCAGAGAAATGCAAATTAAAACCACATTGAGATACTACCTTACACCAATCAGAATGGCTGCCATTAAAAACTCAAAAAACAATAGATGCTGACATGCATGTGGAGAAAGGAGAACGCTCATACACTGTTGGTGGGAGTGAGAATTAATACAACCTCTAAGGAAAGTGGCATGGAGATTACTCAAAGAACTAAAAGTAGAGCTACCATTTGATCCAGCAATCCCACTACTAGGTATCTACCCAAAGGAACATAGGTTGTTATATGAAAAAGATAACTCAGCCTGTAATCACATGCCTTTGGGAGGCTGAGGTGAGTGGATTGCCTGAGCCCGCGGGTTCGAGACCCGCCTGGGCAGCGAGACCTCATCTCTACAATAAATCAAAAAATCAGCCAGGTGTGGTAGCGCATGCCTGTAATTCTGGTTACTTGGAAGGCTAAGGCAGAAGGATCGTCCGAGCCCAGCAAGGCTGCGGTGGCTGGGAGCGGCCACTGCACTCCAGTCTGGGCGACAGAGTGAGACTCCAACTCAAAAAAAAAAAAAAAGAAAAAAAGAAAAAGATACCTATACCCACATATTCATCACAGCGCAATTCACAATTGCAAAGTTGTGGACTCAACCTAAATGTCCACCAACCGGTCAGTGAATAATGAAAATGTGGTATATATACCATGAAACAACACACAGTCATAAAAATGAATGAAGTCATGTCCTTTGCAGCAACATAGATGGAGCTGGAGATCATTATTCTAAGTAAATGGACTCAGAAACAGAAAACCAAACTTCACAGGTTAATAGAACCTGGGGACACTAGTAAGATAGGAGAATAGGGGCCAGGGTTCAGAGATTACCTTTGGGACACAATGTTCACTACCTGGGGAATGGGCCACCTGAGACCCAATCCCCACCACCACACAATATGTTCATGTAACAAACATGCATGTGTACCCCCAAATTTAAAATAAAAATTTTTTTTTAAAACATGTAAAGACTATTACTAACTCTGGTTTGCTATGAGATTCCCACTAGGATGTCTTTAGCAGAGAGTAAAGATCATACTTTTGGCCTTGGTGTCAGATTTAATGGGTTGGAATGAGGATCACGATAACAGCAGAGCCAATGTCATCATTTTACTAAACATCAATCAAGTCAACGTCTATTGAGTTACCCACAAAACATGACACTGTCTTACCCATGATGAGATGAAGCAAATGCATGTTGCTTCACATATCCTCCTGTCTCACAGGGGAGCAGCCAGGGAAGTGCTCAGGTGATCCTGAGGACATCCACCTTGAATGCAAAGGTCATACATGAGATGAAAGAAGCTCCAGGTAAATGAGAGAAATGCAGTTGCTTTTCTTTTCTTTTCTTTTCTTTTCTTTTTTTTTTTTTTTTGAGTTGGAGTCTCACTCTGTCACCCAGACTGGAGTGCAGTGGCCGCTCCCGGCCACCGCAGCCTTGACCTGCTGGGCTCCTGCGATCCTTCCGCCTCAGCCTTCCAAGTAGCTGGAACTATAGGCGCGCGCTACCACTCCCGGCTAGTTTTTTGATTTATTGTAGAGATGAGGTCTCACCAAGTTGCCCAGGCAGGTCTTGAACCCGTGGGCTCAGGCAATCCACTCACCTCAGCCTCC
>NW_007231975.1:20446-22492 GCF_000164805.1 Carlito syrichta
TGCCTGGCACCATGCCATGCATATCATCTTCAATACCATGTTTTTTCTCCACAACAACATCACAGAGGCAAATACTATTATTGTTACTATCATTATTATTCCCATTTTTTGGAATATCGAGGCACAAAGTTATCAAGTAACTGAAGCTGCTACATAACAGAGCTGGGATTTTTGCCAGAACCGAGCTCTGAACTCCTGCAGGGCACTACTTGGGGGCATGTATCTTCACTGGTCTTTCCTGTGCTGCCAAGCTCCTGTGATTTTTATAACAAAATATACTTGCTTGAGGCTTCCTGTTGGAGGAGGATCACCGCTGTAGGGAGCTGAGATAGGCCTGCCCACAAGGATTTTTACACCCATCATAGCTGTGGCCTCATTTCCATGTTTACATCTTTCCACACTCATGGTAAGACAAAATTTCTAGGTGCTGCTTTGGGATTTTTGTGGAGAGATTCCCATGGACAAAAGGTCTCACACATGCAGAGAGCTCCCTCGGCGGTGACTGCCCTCAGCTGTTCCATGAGCTTGCCGTGATGAGAAGAGATCCAGCCTCACTGTCCACACCTGACGCACAAGTGACCCCTGCCTTCCTCCTTAGCTCTCCTACACTGAGCTCACTCCAGGGGTGTCCCTGGCACTGGCTGTGCATCCAACTGTGCATCCTGCCTCCTGGAGAATAATGTCACCTTCCATTCCCAGGTGACACATGCTGCACTGTGGGCAGTCGAGGAGCTGGAGCAGAGGACAGAAGACACGCAGGTCCTGTCCCTCTTGCCCCTCAAGTCAGCAGGGGTAGCCTTCCTGTGCTCACAGCAAGACACTCGCTCAGTCATGGGGGGTGGGGGACCAGCTTTTGTCATGGCTCTAGTGAAACCTCAGAGTGCTGAGCGGCTCCACATCTCCTGTGCGCCCGGGGTCCACACTCATGTGCCCGCGTTGGCTCTTCCAAACTGTGAATCCAGCAGGGCATCTGGTGTAAGGTGGCATGGTCCTGTAATAAGATCTGTCTAGGCTTTCTCATTGAGGCCCTGAGGTCTGTCGCACCCGGTGTTCCATAGGGTGTGGGGTAGTCTTTCAAAATGCATCTAGCATGTCCTTCTGTGAATTGGAGCAGGATAATGGCAAGTCAGACCCTTTCAGCAACCCTGTGCTTTCAGCAGTGACTGACCTTTACCTGCTGAGGGCCAAGGACACACCAGCAATGCATGGCTGCTGACACCAGAGAGCCAAGCTATCACAGAACATACCAAGTGCAGATAGGATTCTAAAACCACTGTTGCCCTGGCCTTGATCTGTGCACATGTCCAAAGTTACATGTAAAGCGGGCGTAGTGGCTCATGTCTGTAATCTTAGCACTTTGGGTAGTCGAGGCAGGAGGATCACTTGAGGCCAGCCTGGGCAACATAGAAAGACCCATCTCTATTTAAAAAAAAGAAAAAGAAAAAGAAAAATCAGGCATGGTGGTGTACTTGGGAGACTGAGGTGGAAGGGTCACTTGAACCCAGTAGGTTGTAGTGAACTATGAGTGTACCTGTACAATCACTGTATTCCAGCCTGGGTGAGGAAGACCTTGTCTCTAAACACACACACACACACACACACACACACACACTGGGTCTTGAAATTTTACAATTCCTTATGAGAAATTCTCTACAGAATCAACTCTCTGTCATCCTCTCTCACTAAGAATTGTTAACAATTGTTTTCCCAATAAAATGTGCAAATTGTTTTTCTATTGATTTATACTATTATATTAATATAGTATTATGTTAATATACTATTATGTTAATATAGGACTTTATTTCTTTTTACTTAATACTTTGAATACAACAAATTCACATGGTCCAAAAATGAAAAATATAGAAACATATTAATTTTCTTTCCTGCCCTGGTTTCCCAACTCTTCCTTACCACCATGGCTAATCACATTTTTCAGACATTTGTATTGTAGTACAGAGTTTAAATTCATAGAAAAGTAAATACGAATACACACACACACACACACACACACACACACACATATGTACACATTATCTTTTTTTTTTT
>NW_007231975.1:22512-29402 GCF_000164805.1 Carlito syrichta
CCAGGCTGGAGTGTAGTGGCCGCTCCATCGCAACCTCGACCTGCTGGGATCCAGCAATCCTTCCGCCTCAGCCTTTCGAGTAGCTGGAACTACAGGCGCACGCTACCATGCCCGGCTAATTTTTTTGATTTATTGTAGAGATGAGGTCTCGCCAAGTTGCCCAAGGCAGATCTCAAACCCGCGGGCTCAGGCAATCCACTCACCTCAGCCTCCCAAAGGCACAGGATTACAGGCTGAGCCACCGAGCCCAGCTATATGTATGTACACATTATCTTTAAGGGTGACTATGGCAGAATTTACTCATTCATTCACTCATTTCTTCACTTAGTCATTCAACAAAATGTAAAATCAAAATGTTGTAAGCACACGGTCTTTAAAGTCACACAGGCCCAGGTTTGACCTCTGTCCCTATCTCTTACTAGTTGTATAACTTCAATAAACTGACTAAACCTCTCTGCACCTCCATTTACTCAACAGCAAAACAGGATGAGAAGACCCACTTACAGGTGTGTAAGAATAAAATGCAAACGAGAGGGTAAGGTACTAGTCACGGTGACATAATTGGTCTCCAGTGTTGTTACTAAATATTTACAAGTGCCTAACACTTCAGATACGTAAGTCACCATCTCTGCCCTCAAAAGATTTGCAAAATAGCAGGGAAGATGGCTTGTATCAAAATTTTTTTTTTAATTGTTAGAAAAGCACAGTTAAGAAAGCAAGAAGACAAGCCACAGATTGGGAGGAAATATTTGTAAAACATATCTGGCAAAGAACTTGTCACCAGAATTTATAACAAGCTCTTATAACTTGCTAAGTCAAACAGCCCAATTAAAAAATGGGCAAAACACCTAAACAGATATTTCACCAAAGGAGGTATACAGATGGTTAATAAATGCCATGAAAAAAAACTCAACACAATTATTTAATAGGGAAGTGTAAATTCAGACCACAATGATAAAGCACTACACACCTCCTAGGACAAAAAGACAGGCAATGCCAAGTGGTACTGAAGAGGCAGAGCAATTGATGTTGCCAGGAAAACAGTCTGGGATTTTCAGATGATCCAGTAATCCTGCTGTTAGGTCTTTACCAAAGAAAAATTAAAGAAAAGTGTATGCAAAGTCTCCTGAGAAGCGTTCACAGCAGCATAGTTGATATATGCCAAGTGGAACCAACCCAAGTAAACCAATGTGTTGTGATCCAGCTCTAAGAAAGGAGCAAACACTGATACAACTTGCATGGAACTCAAAAGCATCATGCTAATTGAAGGAAGTCACATAAAGAGACTATATACTCTAAGGTTCCATTCACGTAATATTCCAGAAAGGACAAAACTGCAGCAGCAAGAAGAAAATCAGCGGTTGTCTTTGGCCAGAATTTAGAGGGGTTTGACTGGAAAGAAGCATGAGGGAACTTTTTTGGATGATAAAAATACCCTACATCTTGATTATGGTGTTGATGATATGACTGTATGCAGCTGTTCACATTTATTAGCTACACACTTAAAGTGGGTGAATTTTATTATGTATAAATTATTCCCCTATAAGTGGGGGAAACAAGATAGTTTTAAGAAGATACGAGAGGAATCAGCATTATGGTAGTTAGTGGTTGTTGTTTTGAGTCAGGATCTCTCACTGTTCCCAGACTGGAGTGTAGTGTCATTATCACAGATCACAGCAGCCTTGACTTCCTGGGCTCAGGTGATCCTTCCACCTCAGCTTCTCAGCCTCAGCTGGGAATACAGGCATGTGCCTCTATGCCTTCCTATTTTTTTTTTTTTTTTTGGAGTCTCACTCTGTCTCCCAGACTGGAGTGCAATGGCACACTCCAGCCACCACAGCCTCGACCTACTGGGCTTCGAGGATCCTTCTGCCTCAGCCTTCCAAGTAGCTGGAACTACAGGCGTGCACTACCACGCCCGGTTAATTTTTTGATTTATTGTAGAGATGAGGTCTTACCAAGTTGCCCAGACGGGTCTCAAACCCGTGGGCTCAGGCAATTCACTCACCTCAGCCTCCCAAAACACGGGATTACAGGCTGAGCCACCGAGCCCGGCCAACCTTGCTATTTAAAAAAAAAAAAAAAAAAAAAAAAAAAAAAAAAAAAAAAATTTATACAGATGAAATCTTGCTGTGTTGCCCAAACTGCTCTCACACTCCTGGGCTCAAGTGATCCTCTTGTCTCAGCCTCTTAAAGTACTGGGATTACAAGCGTGAGCCACCACATTCAGCCCATTATTGGATTTGAAAGGAGAAAATTGGCTCAGATGATTTTAAAAGTTCTTACTAAGGAAGTGTCATGTATGAGCTTACCTTGAAGAATGAGCAGAATTTGGACCTGGTTTTGTTTGTGTGAGAGGGAGGGGCAAGTATTCCATATGGTGGGAACACTGTGATAATGGAAACAGGAGCAAGGGGATGTCGAGGGAATCCCAAGACCCGATTTGATCCAAATTCAAATTTTATGTTTGGGGAGTAGAGGAAGAAAGATGGAGCTCAAGGCATAGGTGGGGGCCCAACTCCTACAGAGCTTTGAATGGAAGGGTCAAGACACTGTATTTGATTTGTCAAATAAAAAACAAGCATATTAAAATGTATGAGCAGCAGCCAAAGAGATATGGGTTACCACAGAGATCAGTGCTTTGGATTAGGAGTCAATTAACTGTGGTTTCCAGGCCAAACCCAGCCCATTGCCTATTGTTGTAAACTAAGTTTCACTGGGAGATAGTCATAACTTGTTCTTTTATATAATGTCCCCCTTTGACTGTCTGGCCTTTTACAAAAAAGCTTCACTGGCCTTTCCTGTAGATGACCCAGACTCTTAGGAAAACAGAAAACTTTTTTCTTCACAAAATTGCTTGAGCGAACAGAGAACTCACATGTATTTCTTCAGGTAAAAATCAATGTGTGAATTTCTTTAGATTACGTGTAGATTACATGAGATAGACATAATTTGCTATAATTTTAGTAGAATCATACTGTATTTATACTTTTGTGATGAACATTTTTTACCCAATAGTATGCTTGTCAGATTCATTCATGTTGATACGTGTATTTGCAGTTTGTTACTTTTTATTATATTATAGTATTCCTCTCCATAAGTATGCCACAATTTCTTTATCCATACTACTTTCACATAAAATGTAAAAGGTGTATTATTTATATTATATTTGATGTCTATAAATATATCAATTTATAAATGTATACATATAAGGAATGTGCAAAGCATTTTGCTGCTCATAGGTGTATATATCTTTAAGATAGATACTTAGGAGTGGAATTGCTAGTCATAGGTTATATATGAATTCAACTATATTAATAAATGTCACATTGCTTTTTCAAAGTAATTTCTGTGGGTGGAATTGTGTCCTTCCAAAAGATGTGTTGAAGACTTAACCTCCAGTACCTGTGACTGTGACCTTACTTAGAAATGGAATCTTTGCAGATATAATCAAGTTAAGATAAGGCCTTACAGGATTAGAGAGTATCCCACACCCATTGACTGGTGTCCTTATAAGGAAATAATGATTTGAAACAGAGAAGACACATCCAGAGGGGAATATGGCCATGGAGAGACAGAGGTAGAGATTGGAATGACGCAGTTTTGTTGCCACCCCCCACAAGAAGCTAGAAGCAGGAAGGAAGAGTCCTTCATCATAGCCTTTGCAAGAAGCAAGGCTCTACCAATGCCTGATGTTGGGCTTTTAGCCTCCCAAACTGTGAAACAATTAACTTCTGTTGTTTTAAGCCACTTCACCCCTAGTAATTTGTTATAGCAGCCCTAGGGAAGATACACCATGCAGCACACACGGAAATACACCACACACCATACACAGAAATCAGTTCCACATGAATTAAAACTCGCACAAGAAAGGCAAAGCTATAAATCTTTGAGAAAAAAAATATAAAGGAATGTTCAAAACTTGAGAGAAACAAAAACACGGTTAATACATTTTATTACTTTAAAATTAATAGTTTCAGTTTTCTGTTTCCAACCAAGATGGCGTGATATAATACTAGATTTGACCTCTCTCCAAAATCATCTAAAAATGAGGCAAAACTTATAAAACAATAATTTTCAGATATTGGGCACTGCAGAACAGTGATCCACGAGAGACAGAAAAAACAAAAAGAGGGCAGCCCTATTGTTATGGGCTGTACTATATTCCTCTAAAAATTCATATGTTGAAGCCTTAATACCCCAGTACCTTAGAATGTGGCCACTAGGGTAGGCCCTAATTATATCTGACTTGTATCCTTATCAGCAGAGACATTTGGACACACAAGGATATATCATGGTTGCACATGCATAGAGAGAAAGATCATGTGAGGACTCAGTAGGAAGGTGGCCATCTGCAAGCCAAGGAAAGAGACCTCAGAATAAACAAAGCCTTGCAACATCTTGAGCTTGGATTTCCAGCCTTTAGGACTATAAGAAGATACATTCAGGTTGTTTAAGCTAGTCAGTCTTTGGCGTCTTGTTATGGCAGCCCCAGCAAACTGATACATCCGTGATTTCCCGGGCCTGCTTTCGGAAGGGAGATTCCAATCCACAATGCAGGCAAAGGAAAACCAGATGAAAACCAGAGGTTTCATTGAGTTGATGGGATGGAACTAGGTGTCTGGGAAGGCCAAATGGCTCAAGTACACAATGCTGGGGAGGGGAAAGCTATACAGAGAAAGAGAGTTTCAGAGTTCTGCAGCTAAGTTTTCCATTGCATACATACTACTATGATCAGTGTATACCTATAAGACAATACCCAAAGCTGGGGAGCAAACCATCCAAAAGTAACAATGACTAATATTTGGAGCTTGCTGGGCAAAGTGGCTCAAGCCTGTAATCCCAGCACTCTGGGAGGCTGAGGTGAGAGAATTGCCTGAGCCCAGGGGTTTGAGACCTGCCTGGGCAACTTGGCAAGATCTCATCTCTACAATACAACAAAAAATTAGCCTGGCATGGTGGTGTGTGCCTGTAGTTCCAGTTACTTGAAAGGCTGAGGCAGAAGGGTTGCCTGAGCCCAATAGGTCAAGGTTATGATGGCCATAAGTGTGCCATTGCACTCCAGCCTGGGTGACAGAGTGTGACTCTGACTCAAAAAAATAAAATAAAATAAAATAAATACTTGGAGTTCAAACATGGCTGGAAACAGTTTGTGTTTTCATCAGTCAGAATAGAAAACCACATAATTTATACAACAATAGGTGGAGTGTTCTCAGAAGGGCATTGCCTATACTGGGAAAAAAAAATCAGCTTTAGACGAATGACTGCTTTGATTCTACATTTTTAAAAAACCCTCAAAAGCAGGCCTTGGAAAGGACAAGCTGTTTCCATAAATCAACTGCCTCCCAGAACAAAGCTTAAGATTATTTACAGGAATACAAAATTCTACCCTCTAACAAGGTAAAATTCCCAAGAAAGCAAAAACTATGACTAAAATAAGTAAAATTAGTTAATGGATACAGACCCATAAATTATACAAATAATAAATTAGATGTGCAAATAAGGACATTAAAAGTTATCATAACTATATTCTACATGTTTAAGAAGGCATAGGTCAGGTGCAGTAGCTCATGCCTGTAATCCCAGCACTCTGGGAAGCCAAGGCAGGATTATCGCTTGAGTCCAGGAATTCAAGACCAGCCTGAAAATATAGTGAAATCTCTTCCTTACAAAATATTTTCTTAAAAAATTAGCCAAGTATAGTGGCACATGCCTGTAGTCCCAGCTACTTGAGATGCTGAACCCAAGAATTTAAGGCAGCAGTGAGTCATGTTAGTGCCACTGCACTCCAACCTGGGTGACAGAGAGAGACCTTGACCCAAATAAACAAACAAATAAATAAGATGACTGTTCCAATTCAGTAAGTTTAAAAAAAAAACGGTAGGGAAAGATTGAGCATGTCATATAGTGACAATGAAGACATGAAAAATATCCAAACAGAACTACAGATGAAAAATACAATGTCAGAGATGAAGAAATAATGAATGGGATTATGGGATTAAGAGCAGATAAAATACTGTAGAAGAAAAAGTTAGTGAACTTGAAGACATAGTAATAGAAAATTATTCAAAATGTGACAAAGTGGAAAAGTTGAAAAAAGCATTATTGAGTAGAGGGACAGTATTAAGTGGCCTAATAAACTTGTAATTCTAGCCCCTGAAGGACAGAAGTGAGAGAAGAAAAAAATAAATTAAGAAATGCAACCATAACTGAAAAATTTTAAAATCTGATGGAAACTATGAACCCACAGATGCAAGAAGCTCAATGAATCTCCAGCATAAGAAACATGAAGAAAATGTCACAAATAACATAATAATGAAACTTATTAAAATCAATGAAAGGATAAAAATATTAAAAGCAGCTAGAAAGAAGATGCATCATACAGAGAAACAAATGTAAGAATGACACCAGACACTTCATTAGAAACAATGCCAGCTAAGAGACAACAAAGCAGTATCTTTAAAATACTGGAAGGATAAAACTGGCAACTAAAACCTAACAAAAATGCATACATCTCAAAAGCAAAACCTGAAGACCCTTAATTTAGAATAATCAGCATGCCAGGGGGCCATATTTCAGGGTGAAATTCCCTGGGCTCCTTCACTGTTCACTTTGGGTCTTACCTGACTAGAAGACATAATTCCACTGAGAAAGAGCACCAGAAGAGCAGCTGGATTGGACTTTAATTAAGATGAGGATCTAAGCCAGGCTCGGTGGCCCAGCCTGTAACCCCACGCCTTTGGGAGGCTGAGGTGAGTGGATTGCCCAAGTCCGCGGGTTCAAGACCTGCTGGGCAACTTGGCGAGACCTCATCTCTACAATAAAAAAACTCAGCCGGGCGTGGTAGCACATACCTGTAATTCCGGCTACTTGGAAGGCTGAGGCAGAAG
>NW_007231975.1:29422-42191 GCF_000164805.1 Carlito syrichta
CTCCAGTCTGGGCGACAAAGTGAGACTCCAACTCAAAAAAAAAAAAAAAAAGATGAGGCTCTAAAGTCAGAGAGCCTTCATGAGCTAAAGTTATTCACTCTGACCACTCCTGAAGCTGGCTGTTTTATTTTCATTATAACTGGCCATCGAATCACTTCTGGTGTTAACATTTTTTATGAAAACAAGTGACTTTGATAACTTTTTAGTTTTGAAGACACAGGCATTTTCAGAGCTGGGTCATGGTTGTTTGAGTTAGTTCAATTACTCCCAGCATCAGCCTCAGGGCTGTGACTGTCTCCCAACAAACAAGGAAGTGGTGTTCACCCTGTCTAACAGCATTGCAATCACGGAGGGACCACTACGTTGTGAAGGAAGGAGATTTAGCCGAAGTCTCTTTAGTAATCTGGAAAATGGGATATTAGTTATTCACTGACTTCCTCAAACCCCATCCAACCTGAACTGCTGCTCCCGGTGACTCAAAGCCTTTGTGTATTCTGACCATCTGCATGGGCAATCTATCATCACCACTCAAGATCAGCTTGGGAGCGCCTCCACTGAGAAGGAAAGTCTTCACAGCTGCTGGCTACCTCCTCCCCAGAGCTTGATGCAGAGTTGCTCAAAACGCTATCCTAGTGCAGGAGCATTTTCCTGCCGAACTCTAATCATAACCCTAAATATAATGATAACCATAACCATAACCCTAACCACAACCCCAGCTCTAATCCTAATCATAACCCAAACCCTAACCACAACTCTTACAAATCGTAATCCGATCCCAACCCCTACCCCTACCCCAGCCCTAACCCTAACTGTACCCCTAACCCTAATCATAACACCAACTGAACCAATAACCCTAATCATAAATCTAACCCCAACCCTAACCCTAACTATAACCCTAACCCTATGTAAGCAATATCCCTAACCGTAACTGTGAATCATAACACTAACCCTAACTGTAACTGTAAGCCTAACATGAGCCCTAACCCTAACCCCAACCCCAACCCCAACCCCAAACCCAACCCTAACTCTAGCCCCAACCTGAACTGAAACCCTAACTCTAACCCCAAACCTAACCCCAGCCCCAAACCCAACCACAACCACAACCCCAACCCTAACCCTAACCCCAACCCTGTCTAGTATCTCCCAGATGACACTGACTCTACACATCTTTCCCACAGCTGCACTCACTGTTTACTCTGTAGTCCCTCACACAGCTCTAGGCACCTTAAGGGCAGAGATGACATCACTTCATTCTGTGTCTCATTAGGACGTGTAGGAGTTTGAAGACCTTTTGTTGAACAGGAGAGGGATGGAGTGACAGCTCTTCAGGGCTTCAAGAGACAGCAGACATGAAATGTGAATCACCTGCATACAGGAGGCATCGTACTGGTCTCCTTTCCCTCCCCTGACCTCTCCAGTGCCCTCCTCTGAGTGGCCTCTGCCTAGCCCTATGCCTTAACATGAGAGGTGACTTCAGGGACTCTGTGGACAGAGACTTCTTCCCATAAGACATGATGGGATGGGGGTGGGGAATGTGCATCTTTGGAATAGTTCAACTTGAACTAGACCTTAGAGGACACAGGCTCAGCAGTAAGGACTCTTCATAGCAGTCAACGGTGGCCTCATTTCTGGAGGACATTTAGAGTAAGCTAGTTTATACACTAGTTAGATGATCACCGCATTTGGGTGTAGTCTAAACTCAATAAACATGTTACTGAAAACTGATCATAACACATGATCGAAAACTGATCATTACAAACTACAACAATAACAGGAGTTGTTGAGATTCATCGTGATTATTGTGGGCCTATTCAGTAACAAGCAAGGACTGTTTTCAAGTGCAAATTCGGTTCTAGAAGAAGTTCAACTTCCCTCCCTTAAAAATGCGGGGAGGATTTGATAAGGCAGTAAAGACTATTTTGGCCACTAGGGGGAGCTCATACTTCAAAAAATGTTGGAAGCAACTAAGTCTCACTGCCACCATTCCGGGTTTTTAAAATCAGCCACCGCGTTGCCGGAATTGTTCTTGGAAGCTTCTGACACCACTGAAGTGCAGGAGGGATGTGTAAGTGACAAAAATTGTAAATCAGTATGACTGTATCAGAACTGGTGAGAGATGTTCAAAAGAATAATCTCTAATCAGACCTATTTTAAAAGTGACGGATTTCATTTACTCTTGTTCCCCAGAACGTAAGAAATTTTTAAGAGTTATCTCCTTGAAAAATCACATTTTCTCCAAAAATGAAATCTGTGCAATTCTTTGTTTTCACTTATTCAAGGAATGGGAGAATTGTAGTGGTAATTTTACCATTATATGGATTTCACAGTAATAGCTACTTCTGCAATTTTTCTTTCCCCCTAGAGACAGGGTCTCACTCTGTTGCCCAGGCCGAAGTACAGTGGTGCTATATTGACTCACGGTAGCCTCGAACTCCCAGGCTCAGGCAATCCTCCTGCCGCAGCCTCCCAAGTAGCTGGGACTGCAGATGCGTGCTGCCCCACTCAGTGTCACCTCCTCCTGGGCTGCCCAGACCCAGCATGGGATGGAGGGAGGGAGTTCAGACCCAGGGAGTGCGAGTCCTCAGGAGGCAACCTCTGAAGCCTTGCCCCATCCACTGTTCCTTTGCCTGCTCCCTTTAAGCTCTTTACACTGACAAGTCTGGTACAGGGTTCGTGGTTTCTCCTCGAGGTTGCCATGACCGTTTCTTCACGGATCCTCCACCCTTCCCAACTGCCCCCGTCCAGTGTCTCCAAAATCCAACCAACCTTATACATCTATTGTTTTCAGATGGTGGCTTCATGAAACATATCTTTGTAATCACGTTACCTTTCTGCTCACAAATGTTTAGCCACTCCCTGATTCTACAGAAGAGGTTCTCACACTTCCACTTGCATTCAAGATGCAATTCAATTTCACTTCTCTCCCCACATCCTGTCAGCACCAGGCTGGAGTAACTCTCTCCCTCTTCCCTGAGTTCTCACAGTCACTTTCCTTGGTGCCGACCCAGAGGCAGGCCTCCTTGCTGCCTTGTTTCGTGAGTATGTCTTATATCCTCCTTGAGACCAGCCTCCCTGAAGGCAAGAGTTCTCACTCAGCAACCAGAGGAGAAGCTCTGCTCAGCAAGTTGAGCGATGTGGGGGAAGTCTAGGAACCAGATGCAAGGGACATTTGAGGCAGGGTTGGTGGAACTGGGCGTTCTGGCTGTGTAGCAGGCCACCTCAAAATGTAGGAGCTTACATTCATTCTTGTCTCTCAAGATTCTGGGGGGTTGCCAGGCTCAGTGGCTCACGCCTGTCTTCCCAGCACTTTGGAAAGCAGAGGTGAGAGGATTGCCTGAGTTCATGGGTTCGAGACCAGCCTGGGCAACTTGGTGAGACCTCGTCTCTACAGTCAATCAAAAACTTAGCTGGGCATGGTGGCGCATGCCTTTAGCTCCAGCTACTGGGAAGGCTGAGGTGGAAGGATCGCCTGAGCCCAGCAGGTCAAGATTGCGGTGGCCGTGAGCATGCCATTGCAGGAGTCTCACTCTGTCCTTCCAGCCTGGGGGGACAGAGTGAGACTCCTGTTCAAAAAAAAAAAAAAATCATAGAAATGGAGTTCTGAGCTGGGCGCGGTGGCTCATGCTTGTCATCCCAGCACTTTGGGAGGCGGAAGTGAGAGGATTGCCTGAGCCCATGGGTTGGAGACCAACCTGGGCTAATTGACAAGACCTCATCTCTGTAATAAATCAAAAACAGCTGGTCATGGTGGCATGTGTCTGTAGTTCCAGCTACTTGGAAGGCTGAGGTGGAAGGATAACCTGAGCCTAGCAGGTTAAGTCTGCGGTGGCTGTGAGCATGCCATTGCACTCCAGCCTGGGCGACAGAGTGAGATTCCAACTCAAAAGAAAAAAGAAAGAAAGAAAAGAAAAAAGATTCTGAAGGGTAACTGTACTCAGTGGGTGGTTCTCTCTTGGGGCCTCAGAGGCAACTGCGGTCAGATGGTGGATGGACTGGCATCATCTGAATGCAGGACCAGGCTGACCATCCAAGATGACATCTTCTCGTATGTGTCTGGACCTGGGCTGGGACAGCTGGAATCTCCCCACATGGCTCTACACGTGGCCGGCTTGGGCTTCCTCGAAGCATGGCAGGTTCAGGTTGGACTTTTGACAGGGTGGTTGGCTGTCCCCAGAGTGAGTACCCTGCAAGTCCCAAGGAGGGGCAACCAGGCGTCTCATGCTCTGACCTTGGACTTCACACAGCGTCACCCCTGCCTGGGCTGCCCAGACCCAGCACGGGATGAATACAGAGCCCGGACTCAGGGAGTGCAGGTTCCCAGGAGGCTGCCTCTGAAGCCTCGCTGCCTCCACAGCCCCCATTTCCAGGGTGGAAAACACCTTTATCTGGGGTATACAAGGGACGCACCAAAGACAGATGGACTAGAAGAACAGAGGATATCAGGGTCACAGAAACTCAACCCCAAGGGAAAAGGGTGGTCGTTCACTGTGGCTTCACTTGTCTTATCAAGAGGCAGGTCTCTGTCCCCTCCCCTCGAGACTGGGTGGGGCTTCTCTGACAGCTTGTCCAGTGGAGGATGGCAGAATGGACAACGCTGTGTGACTTCCAGAACAAGGTCAAAACAGGCATTGATGCTTCCATGTTACTTTCTGGAATGTTCGTTCATGAAATCTTCAGCTTCTAAGGAAGGAGCCTGAGCTTCCTGAGGCTGCCACTCTGTGAGGAGGCTCAGACCAGTCCACAGGGGGAAACCGCATGGAGAGAGACAGATGCCAGCTGACCCCTTCCAAGCTCTGCCCCACAGAGACAGTGAGATGATCAACAGCTGTGGCTGTCTGGAACCACGGTGTTTTGGGGTGACTTTTCACGCAGCAGGAAACACTGGGTGAGGCTGGGACTATGGTCTATGTCATGACGGTGTGACCTGCCTGCCTGTCTTTCTGTCTTTGCTCCTAACAAGTCAGAGGTTTCCCACGAACCCCTGCTTGCTGCTAGACATACTTGCTGGAGCCTGCCGGCAGGGCCTGCTTCCCAGTTCGGCTGCTGTACCTCCTGGGGGTGCATCTGCCACAGGGGATCACCTCTCCCCCACCACATCGGAGCCTCGACTTCCACATGGAAACTCTTGCTATGATTGAGGATTTAGATAGTACCTGCATGCACCTCCCTTCCCAATTGTATTTAATCTATTTGTTGTTATTTTTGACTTTTTGTGGAGACAAAAACTCACCATGTTGCCCTAGTTGGTCTGGAGCACCTGTCCTCAAGTGATCCTCCAGCCTTGGCCTCCACTCAAAAAACAAAAAAAGGTCATAAAATGAAGCAAGATCACAGCTCACTGCACCTCAACCTCATGGGCTCAGAATATCCTTCTATCTCAACCTTCTGAGTAGCTGAGAATACAGACACATGCCAGCATGCCTGACTCATTTTTAAATTTTTTTGTAGCGATGAGGTCCGGTCTCGAACTCCTGGGCTCAATCTTCCTGCCTCAGCTTCCCAAAGTGCTGGGATTGCAGGTATGAGTCACTGCACCTAGCCCAGGTTGCTTTATCCAAATTGCTTCAGAGCTTGTGAGGAGAAGGATCCAGAAAGATCCTGCCAGCCTCTCCTCACTGTGCAGGTGTGTCTAGCCCACACTATGCTTTCTGTGAACCCCTGGGACCCACACACAAAACACAGGCTCCCAGAGGACAGGCTCCCCTCCTGCAAGTGGAAGGAGGTGAGCAATGGAGGGAAATGGAGCTGTGGAGCATGGCAGGGTGGGACAGAGGATGAAGGGAAGGCCAGGGGGCAAGATGTGGACATGTGCCATGGGACCAGACATCCTGACACAGCTAGGCCACGGCAGCCCTCGTGACAGGACATGTACTAGGAGGGTGAGGGACGGGATAGCTGGGGGTGCTGAGTGTACTCTGCCGTCCATCCATTGTCATTGCTAGTCTACACACCCCAGAGAGAAGATCAGATTTCCTCAGGCAGTAGAGGCAGCAGCCACTGTGGCCCGGAGCAGAGTGGGGATGGGGGGGCGTGTTTCAGCCTTTTGTGCCTCTGCTCCTTTCCAGAGATGGAGGGACGCTCGACTGGGAGCAGGTGGGAGAGAGTCTACACAGACCCTGCCAGGTCCCCAGTTCTTCTCTTCTGGCCACGACGGGAGTGCAAGGCCCTGCTCCTTCCTATAGGGCAGCCTGGGGAGCTTCACTTCTTTTCTCAAAGACACTTGACAGGCAAGAAGCCGAGATGGACTCTGTGACTGTGAAAAGCCCGAGAGGACACGGTGTTGGCATGGCCAGGAAAGTCCAGCTTGGAGAACGCTAGGGGCAGGGCCCACACGGCTTCCCTTGTGCTTCTGAAACTGTCTCCAGAACATTCCTGGGGCAAATGACATCCACTGAGCTCTTTCCAGGAGAATCAGTCACAACGTCCGGTCGTCTTTGAGGGGACAGAAGACGACATTGGGGACCACTGGTCGCCTTTCATCATTCACAGTGGGGTCTTGGCGTCCCAGTGAACAAAAGCTGGGCAGGACAGGAGATTTGCACAGAGGCATGCAGGGCAGCCAGGATAGCGTGGGGGTGGAGGAGTCTGTCTGCTCCTGTGTTCCTGGGCCCCTCTCCCAAGCAAGGTTTGTGAGCACGCCTGGGGCCTGGGTGCCTCTGGGGCACCCAGGCAGCACTTATGGCGATTTTACCCTTGGACGGCAGAGGCCGCCATACCCAGCCCTTCCCAGGCTCCCTGACTCCCAGGATTGGAGAGAGAGCCCCTTGGCCAGCTTCCTGCATTCATGGGTGGAGTCTTGGCTGCAGGCTGCTCCCTAGAAAGCATGCCCAGGAGAGAGGATGAGGAGGAGGGGGAGGCCAGCCCAGAGGCTCTGCCCAGGGGTCTCCCTGGCTCGGCTGACTGCCCGGAGCAGGAAGTAAGTAAAGCACAAACAGGATCCAGCAGGTTTTATTTTGGAAAAGAGAGGGGGAGCAGGAGGGAGGGGCCAGGCCTGTCAGGTCCATCCCAGCCCAGGGCCTCCTGCCTGTGCTCTCCCTGCCCTTGGGAAGCACAGTTCTCCCTGGATTTATCACTGAAAAGCAACAGCTCCAGGAGTACCTGCTGGGAGCCCCCGCAGAGGCCTGTCTTTCCCAGACAACATCTGTGACCCGTGCGGAATATTGTTGCTGGTTCCTAAATGTGTTCAGTGGGTTCCCTCTTATGAAGATGCCATTGCCTGTGCAAATGAGCACTGGGATTTTTGGAGTCACTTCCTCCGTACACATCATTTCGTGGACCTTAACAGTGAACCTGCCTGATCCTATTTTGGCTGAATGGCGAATGCCTGGGACTTTCTCATGGACTGTTTTGAGGTGATCCTGGACTTTCTGGTGTGGATAGATACCGGCATGGCCTCATAACTTGGTACCAAAAGGAAGTTGGTACCAAAAGGAAGTTTAGGTATTAGGAAGAAAGAAGGAAAAGCACCATGAACCAAGAAGCCAGAAGGGATATGTCCTAAAGCCTTTCTGGAAGCAGGGACACCTTTCTCTTTGGTAGCACCGCCCACCACTCCATACAAGATACCCCTGGGTTTTTTTTTTTTTACTTAACCCATATTGTATTTCTGTTTTCCAGAGCCCCAGTGTAGGTAGGATTCATCAACCAAAAGCTGAGAAAATCTTCTTCTAAGGACTTTTGACAAACGTTTTATTTTTACTTTTAGTTTTTTGAGTCGGAATCTTACCCTGCTGCCCAGGCTGGAGTGTAGTGGCACAATCAACCTCTACCTCCTGGGCTCAGGCAATCCTTCTGCCTCAGCCTTCTGAGTAGTTGAGACTACACATGCTGCCACCATGCCTGGCTAATTTTTTGATTTATTGTAGAAACAAGGTCTCACTATGTTGCCTAGGCTGGGCTTGAACCTCTGGGCTCAGGTAATCCTCCTGCCTTGGCCTTCCAAAGTGCTGTGATTACAGACATGAGACACTGCAGCTGGCCTTCTAGGGACTTTTTAAATGGATTCAGCTGCTCTCCCCAGATAACTACCCTGTCCTCTGGTACTTTCTGCTTCAGGGACCCTGATGAGAGTCACCCCAGTCCATTTCAGCTTAGGGTGGCCTATGTGGCCCTTGAAGGGACAGTGGCAACACCTTTGAACAACAGTGGGCCTGAGGTCAGGGAGTGAGGGGGCAGGGCAACTCACCACACTCACACTCAACACAGACCATTGTATATCCCAGGGCCCTGGGGGGCTGCCTCCAGATCTGAGTAAGGTGGCACACAACAACCCCACACCACACAGAGCCAGCCTGGACTCAGGACAGCCTGTCTTGACATTTTCTTTCCTTTTTTTTTTTCCTACTTGATACTCTAACTTGAATTTCTTTTCTGGAAACAACTGACAAGGACTAGTCCTAGATATCACGGGAAAGCCACTGGACAAGCTGGATTTTTACATTGCTAGAAATGCATCTTCTAAATGTCATGTCCTGAAATGAGTTACAGAAATTCAGCAGACTCTGGTCCTTGGTTGCACAGCTGTTGGTCAAGGCAGAGCTTTTTCAAAGTGATAGACGTTACGATTGAAATTTAGGATAATTTAAGACCTGTTGCTTGTAAAATGGAAATATATACATACATAACTACACACACACATATGTGCTTAGACAGCTGCATGAGAGAATGCAGCTATAAAGTAAAAAATGACCACGTTTCCTCCTTTTAAATGCCTGTGTTTGCCGTCTTTGTAGGCTCATACCATGTGCATTGGGGTTACCTACTTTCAGTTATTAAAAAAGAACTATCCCAGCACTTTGGGAAGCTGAGGTGAGTGGATTGCCTGAGTTCATGGGTTCGAGACCCACCTGGGCAACTTGGCGAGACCTCATCTCTACATAAAATCAAAAATTAGCCGGGTGTGGTAGCGTGCGCCTGCAGTTCCAGCTACTTGGACGACTGAGGCGGACGTATCACCGGAGCCCCAGCAGGTCGAGGCTGCGGTGGCCGGGAGCGGCCACTGCATTACAGTCTGGGTGACAGAGTGAGACTCCAACTCAAAAAAAAAAAAAAAAGAGAGGAACTGATCATTGTGTCTTCTAGTTCACTCAATGGCTAATTATCTGGACTGAGCTTCTCACAGGAGACTCTTCATCTGGTGCTCCGTCAGTTGTGACATGCTCTGATGTTGGGGAAAATCACTACACTTGACTGACTTAGAAATTATGCGTGGTCCTCAATACTGACCCTTCTGAAGGGAATTTTAGGATTGGTTTAACTCTATGTGATTCCTGTTACATATCCATAAAACCTCATGGGTTCATGGTAATTTTCCAGGCCTGCTTTGAGTGCTAGTAACAAGAATGCAGTACCACCAGGACATCTCTGGATATGCTTCAGAAAGCCCACTGGCATGAGGACTCAGTGAGTCGGAGAGACAATCATGGACTTTCCTCAGGCGCCAGAGGCTCATCTCTTCAACCCATGAGCTTGGGAAGAGGTAGCATCTACCCTTAGACTTAGGAGTACTGTTGTGATTATTCAGGTGAGAGGACAATCTATTGGATACTGTGGACTTAGTATTACAGTTTCTAATCTTTCTCAAAGATGTACTGGAAGATTCAGAAAGATGTACAGTAAGCCCTTTTGCACAAACAAGTTCTGTTCCAAGAGCACGCTTGTAAGTCCAATTTGTTCCTAAGTCTAACAAAGTTAGCCCAAGTGACCAGCTAATACAATCAGCTACATCACTGATGCTTTTGCACTTGCTTCCAGATATCCTGGCCTTGAAATAAAGATACTACACTAATGTACTATACAATACTGTACAGTAGAGTACATGAAAGCACAACCACTTGTAGAGGATGCACACACGTGATGAGGAATGCCAGACATGTGAAATAACTGACATGATTGGACATGAAAACACATGTTTACGTCTTTGAAAGTTCTGGACTTGAATGTTCGTATGTAGGAAACTTACTGTATGCACAAGGCTATTTATTGGAGTACAAGATGTTTATTAGAAACAATTAAAATGTTCATCAATAGAGGACCCTCAACAGTGGTACATCCACACAATGGAGTATATACGACCATAAAAAGAAATGAGGAATAATATCTCTATGTACAAGTATGGGAAGATCTCTAGGACACATTGTTAATACATTACATTTTCAGATGTGATCACTGAAATTCAAGACAAAATGAAAACATTGACTGTAACTATGTGTTGAATTGATGGCACATCCTCTCAGGAAAAAAGTATCATAAGTGACTTTAAGACAAAGATATTGATGATCCATCCCAAGAGACATATACCCTTGGAACACACAGAGCTGCAAAAAAAAAAAAAAAAAAAAAAAAGCCCATAAAAGACAAAAGCAAAAAAAAAAACTTCAAATAATTCCAGTAATTATTTTATTGAAATGTTTGCTATTGTTATTTTGAGACTATTATATATGTTTCCTGGAATAAAGCAAGTAATTATTTAGGTATTGTTGGGAACCAGGATTTTATGTTGAAAAAATATGTAGCTGTAAGATAAATGAGATAAAATAAAAAACTCATAGCCCTGAATGAGAATTTAAATTAGAAAATTAGTGTAAATGTGATGTTTTATCTATCTATCCATCTAATCTATCCATCTGTCTACCTACCCATCCCCATCCATCCCATCCCATTCATCCATCCATCCATCCATCCATCCATCCATCCATCCATCCATCCATCCATCTTCTATCTACCTATCTTCTATCTATCCATCCATCATCTGTTTATCTACTTATCCATCTGTCTATCTTCCACCTATCCATCTATCTATCTATCCTTCCATCTATCCATCCATCCATCCATCCATCATCCATCATTCATCTGTCTGTTCGTCCACCTGACCATTCATCTATCTATCTATCTATCTATCTATCTATCTATCTATCTACCTATCTATCTACCCATCTATCCACCTGTTTATCCATCTCTAATCTGCTAGCAACAAGCGTCTCTAACAAAGAGATGATGCTCCCCTAAGAGCCTGAACTTCTTAGAGAAATTCCTGGCTCCAGGTCTGGGTCAGGAATCTTTACCTGAAAACAAGAAAGCTATCATGATTGTATTCTGAGTCAGAAGTTCCCTTGCAGGGCTCCCATTTGAATATCAAAAAACCCAACTGCAATTAGTTGAAGCACATCAGCTATATTTACATGTATGAATTTATAGTGAGTTCATAAAAAAGGAAGTTCCCGGGGAGGTGATATCAGCGGGGCAATTACAGATCTCCACAATAGGTCAAGGGCAGCTGTGTGATCACAGCAGTCATAGTCATCAGCAGCAGCGTGGGCATCAAAGGTTGACACCATCAGCAGCAGGAAGTTGGCTGGCCCCAGGAGCACGGGTACTTGGTGATAATCAAATTTATTAGATGTCAGTGTGTTTTTCTGCTCTTTCAAGGAGAAAATTTTTCTGAAAACTAAGACCCTCTGCAGCCATCTCACAATTCGTATCTGCAAAAGGGCTTCCTCTCACAACTCAGACTCCACAGTGCACCAGCCTTCCTCCTCACTCTGCCACTCTCCAAGAGCCAAGAGAGCAACTCAGCCAGTTCTGCTATGGACCATCTGTAGGGATGACCCATCCTTCTGTGAGGTGTGTCTGAGCAGGGATTGAAGCTTACTTGGCTTAGCGGGCCAATGTTTTTCCTGACTGAGGTGCTAGGATTGAAATTTTGTTATTTTTATAGCTGCAGGCTTATTTCCTGGTTTTTCAGATTTAAAGAAGCTATTTGAAATTATAAACTTCCTTGTTTTATTTTGATTGAATCTATGGTGGTAATAAAAATAAATAAATAACAGCTGTGCAGAGAGGTAACAATGACTTCACAACTTCTAGCCAACTTCAGATAACAACAAAGGCCTAAAATACCAGAAAACTCTTCCTAGGGGCAAACATTCTGGAGGTCTAACACTGACCTTGGCAGGTCTGTGGTGTCCTGCATTTGGAAGAGAGAAGTGGTCCACGGAGTTTTAAACTTGAGATCCAGAAGCTAGAAGAAGCAGTTTGGTAGAATCATCTCTTAGCTACCTGAACTCACATCTTGATTAATTGGAAGCCTGCCATTTCTCCCTCTTCTTCCTCTCTCCATAACAGCAAATACTTTTGTTATTTGATGTACGTCCTTGATTTGACCTGTATCCAGGGGTGAAATTTATAGCATGCTGGCACCTGAGTTTTATAAACAAGGTTCTAGAATGTCCTTCTGTCTGGCACATCTGAGTCTGTGAAAGGCATTTGGGAACTGGATTTCTGGCCTGTTTCCCTCACAAAACTTGCATGATTATACATGTTTTCTGAAATTGAACAGGGCCAGTTTCTTATGCCTGCAAATGATTCATGTTTACGCATGGGCTCTGGAGATTGCTGGAATGGCTATTCCCTGGGAAAGCTTTATAAGACACGTGACTTATGAGCAATGTTTGAAGAAGGAAAAGGACAGAGAGGTGAAGAGGAGTGGCCAGGGGATGATTTGGAGGTGGGCAGAGGGTTGAGAGTCACCAGGAGAGTGTCAGAGGATGTGGATGGGTGAGTAGAATTCACTGGTGAGAGAAATCCAAACTATATGATTGGAAAGGGGAGGCTGAGGTAGTGACTATTGGTAACAAGACTTAAACTCGTAATTAGGAACTTTGATTCAGAGCAGTGGCAACTTGGCTAGTTGAGTCTGAGTGGGGAATGATGGGCTCGGTGGCTTAGCCTGTAATCCCGCGCCTTTGGGAGGCTGAGGTGAGTGGATTGC
>NW_007231975.1:42326-55059 GCF_000164805.1 Carlito syrichta
AGCTGGGCGTGGTAGCGCACGCCTGTAGTTCCAGCTACTTGGAAGGCGGAGGCGGAAGGATCGCCGGAGCCCAGCAAGTAAAGGCTGCTGTGGCCGGGAGCGGCCACTGCACTCCAGTCTGGGTGACAGAGTGAGACTCCAACTCAAAAAAAATATATATGAGGGCCAGGCATGGTGGCTCATGCCTATAAATCCAGCACTTTAAGAGGCCAAGGAGGGAGGATTGCTTGAACCCAGGAGTATGAAACCAGCCTGGGCAATATAGTAAGACTTTGTCTCTACAAAAAATAAAATAAAATAATGAGCTGGGTGTGGTAGGACCCACTTGTCGTCCTAGCTACTTGGGAGGCTGAAGTGGAAGGATCACCTAAGCCCAGCAGGTTGAGGCTGCAGTGAGCTGTGATTATGCCACTGCACTCCAGCCTGGGTGACAGGGTGAGACCCCAACTCAAAACAAAACAACAACAACAACAAAAAGATATGAGAAAATTCCTTCTTAGTCTCTCTAAAAGGATCAGGAGAAAGAGAGTCTAGGGAAGGTGGGGGAATCTACCAGGGGTCATGGCTTGAGTCAGAACAGGAGTAAAGGGGCTCTAGGTGTTGTATGTGGGGGTTTCACAAGAAGCATTGTGAGGAGGCAGCTCCAGGTTAGATGTGAGGCACAAGACATATGTGGTTGAAGGAAGACCCAAGGGAAGACATCAAGACAACATGAGGAAAGCCATGCCCCGGCCCCGATGAAGCAAGGGCCAGCGGGAGGAGTGATGCAGTAGGAAAGAGGCTGCAGATGCAGCAGGTGGCACGTGGCGATGCTGTGTTAAGGTCACACACCCAGTGGGGCCTCCAGAATGTGAGGTCAGGCCCACCGGGGTGTGGGTTTCTGGGGTGTGATATGGTGCCACATGAAAGTTGCAAAGAATTACACAGAAGTTAGATTAGAAAATATAGTTTATTTAGAAAGTAAATGATGGAAAGAGAGAAAGGGGATTCACCTCCCAAGGTAGGGGAGGGGGCCAAAGCCAGGAAACATGGTGACAACCGTAACTCAAAGATCACATGGCCACACTGCAGTCTAGTAAGACAATGGCCACAAATGACCTGGCAACGATGGCTGGGTGCTCGTGGTTGAGTCCTTTCAATCCTTCCCTTTGATGGGGAAAGGTCATTAAGGTGATTGGGTGATAGTCTGCTCCACGTCATCACAAAGGGGCAACTGCAGGTATTAACGCCAGGGTTATGGATAGCAGGCAGATGGGTGGGTTAGTCACATGACTGCTGCCATGGTGGTGGGTTGGATGAGAGGAGACAAGGGAAGAAGTTTTTCCTGCAAGAGACCTGTCAGACATTTCCAATTCACAATCTCCTTAGCAAAAAGGTGGTCTTATTATCATCTCTATGGCTTCAGCCAGCCAAGGGGTGATCTTTGACCTTCCACATTTGACAAGGAACCTGAAAGTTGCTTAGAAATTATTATGGTAAACCATGAATTAAAAGGTTGGACTGTCCTTGTCTTGCATCTGATGGAGATTTGCTGAGGGGATAGGGTAGGCTGCAAGCTTGGCCTGCAATAAAATGTCTGAATGCTTCCTAAAACCTGCCTATTGGAAATCTATCTATCTATGTCTAACCTGTGCTAGATTTAAAGTGTGTCTGTCCAAGCAAAAATGGTTATGCTGAGGCAAAATGTGAACTAAGTTTATTCTAAATTTCTTGGGGTCCTTCCTTTCACTCTGAAAGCAGAAGGGAGCAGGAAGCTGGTGCATGGAATGTCAGCAGGTATCTAAAGTGACATAAGTCATATTTAGTTTCATGTGGGTTATATAGGAGGTGTGTTAGAGGGATGTTCGTTTCGGTGCTTGCCTTTCTGAGGCCTGTTTGGCCCATAAACATGTCTTTTAGCAGCTTGTGGCTTCTTGCACAGAGCCAGTCCCTTGGCCTTGGGGAGGCCACACTCAGGGAACAGCAAGGAATGCACCATGGGGCACAAGGGTTGGTGTGCAAGAGTAGATGCAACTGGGAAGGCAGGTAACGAGACAGGCTGGCCCACCCAGTGGGTGTGGAGGAGGAACAGTGGTGCTTCTTCAGGCTCAGGAATGGATGTCATGGTCAAATAAAAGGAAAAACCTGGAATGATCTTCTGGAGAGCAGGCCCCTTGTAGTGCAGGCTTCCCCAAGGTGAGTGTTCTAGGAACCCATCAGCATCAGGGTACCAGCAGGTGCTATGGTGAAAGGCTGTGTTCAGCTTCAGTGAATCTTTTTGTAGATTCTTTCAGCATTTGCCCACTTCATGATAGGTGATTGATGAGGGCGCCTGCCCACACCATGCTGAGTGTTCAGCAGTTTTTTACCAAAAGCAGCATTACCCACATGCCCTCCCTGTTCACCCAAGCTCACCCCAAATGACTTTTTTTTGTTTCCCTGCATTAAAAAAAATCTTCAAAGGGAAAGGTTTTGCCAATCTGAAAGAGGTGAAACAAAAAATGGCAGAAGCACTGAAAGGCATCAAAACTGTTTTGAGCAGTGGAAAAAGCATCTCAATAGGTGTATTGCATCAAATGGAGGGCTCTTTGAAGGTGACTGAAGTTTAGATATGTAAGAATAAATACACGATTTTTTATAAATTAATTCTGGTTTGTGAGAGTCCCCTTGTATACATATTAATATTAGAAAAACCTAACTGGCAGTAGAAGGGATGAAAAACTGAAGGTGAGGAGACCCTGTAAGTGAGACCACCACTCAGAAGAGGACCAGTATCCCATTTACTATAAAATATTAGTTATGAAGATGCCAAGATCAAGACAGCTAAACAACATGAGATTTAGGCTCAATGCCAGGATATCTCCTGCACAACTAGAATACTGAGGGTCATAAAGCAGCTAGGGGTTGATTTTCTTCAGAAATTGCTGAGATGAAGGCAAGGAAGCATCTGAGTGAGCAGAACCTTAGATGAAGGAGATGACAGGTATTCTGGCCAAATTATGGAAACTGCCAGTGTCAGTCCAGGTTCAGCCAGAGAGGCAGCAGCAGGGGGTTACGAATGGATCTGTAAAGAGCATTGACCTACATACCTGCATGGGCTGGATAGGCAAGTTCAAATCCACAGAGTGGGTAGGGAGGGAGGGAAGGTCGCAAGCCAACTGGAACCCTGGAACTTAGGCTGAAGCCAGGAGTCTCTGAGCTTAGGAAGGGCCTGGTGGCTCCTTACAAGGGCCTAGGCTTAGCTAAATCAGACCAAACTGAGTGATGATCTTTTTTGATAAACTCAACATCAGCTGACTTGGAACTTTAATTATGCTTGCAAAATCCCCGCAGCAGCGCCTTGGTGTTTGGCAGGATGTTGGGATAAGGTGAAGGTATTCCATAAAGCCTCCACTGCCTCCTTCTACCCTCCAGCTCCTGGCAGGAAGCATCCTATAGTTCACCCTGCCTGAGACGTGTTAGGAAGGGTTCTGGGGATGCTGTTCAGAGGAGCCAAGGGGATGCACCACAGAACCATCACACTGTCACTCTAAGATGCTTTATTCAGGTGGAGGGTACAAGTCCTAAGACTCTGAAGTTAGAAATAAAAAGTATGTCCTCTCTGGCTTTAATTGTCATAAGGGTTGGCTTCCTCCATGAAGTATTGCCAGACTTCACCGCTGTTAAGTAAGAATGTCCTGTTTCAGAAGATAGTCACATTTATGGGATTTTTTTGTATTAGTATATATATTTAATTTAACAAAGTAGAATGTTTATAATTTAAATAAGGTGTGTTCATATTATAGGACCAAACTTAAAATGAGGGCACCCAGCAAGGAAAGGTCAAAAGACCTGTGTTCATCCATGGCTTGGCTTCCAACTATTAACAGCTTTGTGTCCTTGGTCAAATCAGTTACTCTCATGACTGAGTTTTCTCATAGATAATAGGAGGTGGCTGGCTAGAAGTACCTAATCCAAGGCATTTCAAGACCTAAAAATCTACAGGCAATATTCATAAAACAAATGATACATTATTTCTTAACAACTTTTTATTTGACGTTATTGATTACTTACATAGAAATGCACTCAAATGATCCAATATCTCCTGTGAAATTAGCAACACTTTCTATTGTGTTTCATGTTCATGACTAAAAATCTGTATTTTACCATGGACTATCATCCTCCTATAAGCTAATCTTCCTAGGGAAGTTTCAGAATGACTTAACCCTCACTGGGTGGGAAATGTGAACTGCAGCTGGCCCCTACATCAAGACTGAGCTGAGATATCCCTGGAGACCATATAACACCCACAGAATGAGAGAAAACATGGCGGCCTTCCCTAAGTTCTAAGCTACTGCACCTCACAGATCAGATACTTTATAGCTAGACTCGAAGACATGCTCCACTTGGTATAGAAACCTCCCCCAGTTTGTTTTATTTTATTTCCTACAGCAGTGTAAATCAGTCGGCATTATTCCTCTAGAAAGAAGGAAGAGGTCTGGAAGGAACTTGCCCTGACATTTTGGTTCACATAAATCCAGTGTTTACTCACAGGAAGACTTCCAGAGAGGTGTGATCACACTCCTGGGACAAGACCCCAGGCCAGGTTTGGTGAGCACAATTCAAAGAGCTGAGTATTCTGGAAAAAAACTGTATCAAACTGTTGCCTCCATTTTTATGGGAAAAAACATTATGAATGAGAACAAAGTAGTGGCAAAGTCTCATTCTTCTCAATCCTAGCTTTTTTAAAAAAATGAACGTATAACACTAAGTCAGGCAATAGAGTAAAGATCTCAAAAGGCTAAAACATGTATATAAGGGTTGGGCGCAGTGGCTCACACCTGTAATCCCAATACTTTGGGAGGCAAAATTGAGAGGATTGCTTGAACCCAGGAGTTTGAGACCAGGCTGTGCAACATGGTGAGATCTTGTCTCTACTAAAGATTAGCCAGGTGTGGTGGCATGTGCTGACAGTCCCAGCTACTTGAGAGGCTGAGGCAGAAGGATTGCCTGAACCCAGAAGGTCAAGGCTACCGTGGCTGTGATCATGCCACTGCATTCCAGCCTGAGTGACAGTGAGACTCTGACTCAAAAAAAGAAAAAAATCAAAAAAACTAAATGAGGGGAAGAAGAGCACGAGATTGCTGAAAGAAAGGAAGGAGAGAAGAGAGAGGAAGGAGGGGGAGAGACAGCCGGGACAGCGCCTGGCATTGCAGACACCCACGAGATCGGTTGTCTTGCTACACTCAAACTGAACCTTTTATCAGAGAGTTGATATTGTGGTTGATAATAGTGATGAATTTACGTTGTTAAAGTAATTCATCTGTTCCACCTGTATTGACTGACTTCCACTCTGGCCAGTCCTGTCCCAGAACTAGGAAAGCCGTAGTGAGCCAATGAAGACCTCAGATGACTGATTCTCTTCTGGATCTTTCCTCAGGCCTGTGAATAATCTAAACAGAAACATGTATTTGCAGTGTGAGATATTTTGACCTCCTAGGAAAAAATTAAAAGAAATCACAAACATTCTGTTCCTCTGATGCTGCTTGTTTATGTTTTCATTTTCATAGAAGGAAGGTGTGGTCATTGCTCCTTTCCAGGCCTCTCTAGTCAGACATTATATGGTTTGTCCAAAATCATCCAGAAAAAGAAAAAGAATTTTTATTTATTGAATGTAAGAGTTTTTAATTGGGCAACCCCTTCAGGTCTGCTCCCACTGTTGGAGCTTTTCTGTCCTCTCAATAAATCCTGCTTTTAAAAAAAAGAGTTTATAATTGTAGTGATAGTCAGCAGTGAGGTATGGAACACTTTTTCTAGGATAGTTGGCAAACCTAATTGTCAGACCTAAACATACTTTATGCATGTTTGAAAATGTTCATAGTAAAACACTTTTTAAACTACCATATAATATTGAGTAAATTGCATGACTTTCTTCAGTGCTTAGAATTAGAATTCAATCTACAGAATAAGACACTTTCAGCCTGGGCAACACAGTGAAAACTCGTCTCTACAAAAACCTCAATTTCTCAACCAACTCATCTTTGACAAAGCCTCCACCAACAACCACTGGGGAGAGGAGAACCAATTCAGTAAATGGTGCTGGAAAACTGGCTGGCCACATGCAAAAGATTAAAACAAGAACCCTACCTATCACCATACCCATAATCCATTTACGTTTAGGTTTTTGATCCATGTGAATAATGCAATCCCAGCTCTTTGGGAGAGTGAGATAAGAGGATCACGTGAGAGTTCAAGACCACCCTGGTCAACATTGCTAGACTTCCTCTCTACCAAAAAAAAATTAGTTAGGCATGGTGGCACATACCTGTATCCTGGTTATTTGGGAGGTTGAGATGGGAGGATGGCTTGAGTCCAGGAGTTGGAGGCTGTAGTGAGCTGTGATTGTGCCACATTGCACTCCAGCCTGGGCAACAGAGTAACACCCTGTCTCTAAACAAAATCAACACCAAAACTACAATACCTGCAAAGTGCAATAAAAGGAGGCATGCCTGTGTATGCATGTATGTACACATATACATACACGCACAAATACACACACATCTTATTTTTCTTGGCACCTTGGATTTTCCTTCAACAATATATTTTGAGCACCATTTTTATTTTTAACTATCTATATTATTCCATTTTACAGATGTGTCATAATTTGTTAAACAGTCACCTAAGGATGATTACTTAAGTTTTTCCTAATCTTTTGTTATAAAAAATGATGCTGGTGGGGCACAGTGGCTCATATCTGCAATCTGAGCACTTTGGGAGGCTAAGGCAGAAAGACTGCTTGAGCTCAGGAGTTCAAGACCAGCCTGGGCAACACAGTGAGACCTTATTGCTACAAAATTTAATTAAAAAATGACTCAGGTGTAATGGTGCATGCCTGTTTTCCAACTACTAGGGAGGCTGAGGCAGAAGGATCACCTGAACCTAGGAGGTCGAGGCTGTGGTGAGCCATGATTGTGCCACTGCACTCTAGCCTGGGCAACAGAGTAAGACTCCAGACTAAAGCAAACAAACAAAGAAACAAACAAAAAACTCAAAAAAAAAAAAGAAAAGAAAAGAAAATGATGCCGCAGTGACTATCATTGTGCTTACATCACTTTGTTCATGAATTGAATATTTGACCAGCAATTTAGTGATTTGGAAGAATCACATTTGTGATTCTGATCAAGCTTTATGTTTTGCTGAGACATCAGAAGCTTTTAACGTCTCACTGTATGACTCTCTACATTTTCTTCTTTTGCCTATGCCTGACTCATACAACTAATTGTTTAAATCCTAATATAGCTTTGACAGATACAAACAAATTGGACATCCTCAGTATCTTTCTCTTTATTCAATTATTTTTTGATGGAGATACACCATGAAAGGCAGCTTAAAATCAGCAAAGGAATTAAAAGAGGACAAATCGCAAGTTGCAAATTTCCACGACTCCATGACTCCAAGGCATGTCCTGTTGTATGGCCTTTCTGGGACAGAGCAAACACATGTGGTTTTCTAAGTGTTACTTTTCAGATTTTAGAAAAGAAAAACACATGATAACAATTACGCAGGGGAAAAAAATCAAGGCAAGCTAAAAGAATTTTTAAAAATAACATAATGTAGCAAAACACACGTTTGGAAACATCTTTGAAATTCAAACTAGAATTCCTGGGTTATTTTGGAGCAGCTAAAGGCAGGTGGGAAGAAACAAACATTTAAGACACCAACAAACCCCACCAATTCAGTCGCATTAGCAATTCTGTAATGGATAATTGTGTGTGTGTGTGTGTGTGTGTGTGTGTGTGTGTGTGTGTGTGTGTGTGTGTGTTTAAGAATACAGTATTCAAAAAAAAAATATCAGGCCAATCAATCATAAACAAACCTCTCCAAGTTCCAAAATTTTGCTGACAGAATATTTTGCATCATCTCAGAATCTCAAACTCCCCAGGAACAAGCTAATTCGCTGCAGGCTGACCTGAGAGGTGATTCTTCAGGTCAAGTGTTTCAAATGCCCTTTGCAAAGTGATGAAATGCCCCAAAGAAGGACAAACATATAGACTTCTCAACAATTTGGATGGATTTAGAGTCTATCATACTCAGTAATCTATCACAGAAACAAAGAATTGAGTACCACATGTTCTCACTCTTAAGCAGACCCTGAACATTTACCATAATACTGTAAGAAAGGGATTGGTAGTAATGGGATACTGCTGGAGTCGGGAGTGGGGGGAAGGAGGGGGCAAATAACCTCAATAAGGATACCTGATCTTAAACCAGGCAAAGTGAGGACCAAAGGGAGGCCCAAACTACCTGTATGATGACCACATGTATGCCTAATCCTGAATTGTACCCTACATCTTTAAAAAGAAAAACAAAAAAAAAACGTTGTCTGAAGGCTCATTCTGCATCCGTCAACTGTTTGGTGGGCTCTTCAAAACTGCAGCCTTAGAAGGGGAATCTTCACCCTTGAAACTTGCTCCCTGATCTTTTTCCAGGCTCACTCATGCAAGGGGAAGGGCTTGGGTGGACTTCCGGGTTTCATCTGCAGGAAAACCTTTTCTCTGGCCCTGCAGATGAGTGAACAAGATCTGGAGGGCTCACACTCCCCACCAGCCTCAGATCTCTGCCATGAGCCACAGTGACATTCCAGGAAAAGCTCCGGCGCGCCGAGATGTGCAAGACACCGTTCCCTTAGCTTGGAGGAGGCAGGCATCTGTCTGCAGGTGAGCCCACCTCGTTTGTCTGGGCACTCCCAGCCTGGGACCCTCTCCCTGGGCAGAGGCAAAACATGCCTTGCCTGCCTTCTTCCTGCCCCTTCTGCCTCACTGTGTTTCATGTGACCTCTAACTCCAGCCCTCTCCAACCTGACACACTGGACCGGATACCAGCCTTGGAAACAGACAAATCTAGTCTACCTCTGGCTCCCCCATGGGATGTCGCTGCCTGTAAGGAACAGCTTCTGTCCCCTTTCCCCATAACTTAAACCCGAAGAAGCCTCTTACTGAAAAAAACACCTTAAACTTGAATATGCATGCAAAGCCAGTCCTGAGTTATGCTGAAGGATTCACACTGAGGTTATCCATTGGAGGGGGTGCAGGAAGTAGGCCATTGTGAAGTGGTGACCTGACATAGACAGCTTCCCCAGAAACCTGGCTTCTTCCTGCCCCCTTCCTCAGGGAGCGGCCTCTAGCCAAGGTGGTCTCTGAAGGGTATGCAGATTTCCAGTAATAAGTCATGGGATGCAGGTGACCTTGCAATTCCCAGTCACAGGTCACGGGTGGGTGCAGGTGACCATGCAAAGCTGAGTGCAATGTAGGCGTCACTCTTAATCCACGTAATTGTAAACACTATACAGGAATTTGAATGATTAGTTTGATTGCTTTGACTATAAAACAACTTGCTGTACCATCCCAAGGTGTGGACTCTTCACTGACCAGCCACCATCAGTGCCTCCCATAAGTTCTAATAAGCCAGTATCTCTCCCTGCTGGACCTTCCACGTGACTTCTTTGGAACAGGTAAACACTATGCACAAACCCTCTCACTTGGGTTGACCGCGTGAGAGTCATTGTGGGATCAAGATGGGAATGATGCCTTCTGTGGCATGTCTTAAAATTTCTAGCTTTTGAGCCATATGACTATATTACAACAAATGTATAATAAGAGAAATAAATAATACATCTGTAGAAAAATTTATGCAAGTCAAATCTGACCTTCCCATAGATGAAGTATTATAATAGGTTAATTTTGCTTAAATAGGTGTTTTGAAAAATAAGTTTTTTATTAAAATGGTCATAAATTTGAAATAAAATGAACAGTATTTTATCTGAATCACGAAACAGGACAATAAACAAAAACTATCGTTTCAGTTTCCTTCCTTACTCTGTCCAATGGCAGTAAAAATCTCCTAAATAGTCTGGGTACAGTGGCTCCTGCCTATAATTCCAGCACTTAGGGAGGCTGAGGCAAGAGAATAGCTTGAGGCCAGGATTTTGAGTCCAGCCTGGGTAATATAGTAACACCTCATCTCACTGTATTATGAAAAGTAAAAATAAGTAAATAAATAAATAAATAAAAATTAGCCAAGCATGGTAGTCCATGCCTATAGTCTCAGCTACTTGGGAGTGAGTCTGAGGTGGGAGGTCACTTGAGTCCAGGAGATTGAGGCTTGCAGTGAATTATGATCACAACGCAGCACTCCAGTCTGGGTGACAAAGTGAGACCCTGTGTGTTAAAAAACAATAAAAAGATTTTAAAATCCCTTGAGTAAAATGATAGCATTTTTGTTTTATACGTATGTATTTATAAAGTCCTGCGTGTACTCTATGATCTTCATCCACAGGAGAAGCTTGGGCAGGCAGATTCTTTCATTTCCCAGCCAGGGAGATAAGTTCCGACTTGTTTGAGGTCACAGAGCAAGAGGTGGCAGAACTGGGGTGTAAACGTGGTTCTCCGGACTCTGAACAATCTTATCATTTTTCCTCTAACTTCAGGCAGAATGTATACACAGAGTGTTTACACGGAACGATTTAAATTTAAATGGAAAAAAGCAAAGTAAAGCTTAAATAACTATTCTGTTGACACCACCAGCATAATTCAAACCTACTGAATCTTACACTTCACAGACTCTGTCTCTCTGTTCTTAGATCTCCGGGATTTGCCCAGGAACACTTGACATCATCTGAAACCCTGAAGTGGATGCATCTGTGATGTCTCCCTATTATGAATGGAATTAGGAGTAGAGAGCTGAAAATAGTCTGATGGGAAGTGAAAATCAAGCCTTCTCTTCCTCTGTAGAGCATGATGAACTAGTGTTGATACTGTAAGATGGTAAGACGAGCTGGGTGCACACTGAGAAAAGCGTAGTGTTGGTATTCAGTTTATTGAGAGAAAAATGGCAAATATTTTAAAATGTGGGAAAGGATAATTTCACTATTTTGTTTTTTCCCCCACTCTCACAAGCAATTCTCTTTAGCAGTAAGCGGAGAAAGCTAAATGTTTATATATATATATACTTTTTTTATTTTTAGAAATGAGGTCTCTTTCACTGTATCACCCAGGCTGGAGTGCAGTGGCACAAGCATAGCTCACCGCAGACTCAACCTCCAGGGTTCAGATGATCCTTCTGCTTCAGCCTCCTAAGAAGCTTGGACTACAGGCACGCACCACCATGCCCACCTTTTTTTATTTTTTGTAAAGATGAGGTCTCACTCTCATTATGTTGCCCAGGCTGGTCTTGAACTGCTGGGCTTATGTGATCCTCCTTCATTGACCTCCCAAATTTCTGGGATTACAGGTGTGAGTCATCGCACCTCACCTAATTGTTTTTTAACTGTTCCATGTTCTCTTCTCATCATCTTTTGGTTGACTATAACAAGCTTTTTTTAATGAGAATGTCCTGTTTAGGACAATCTAGCTGCAGGGGCTTATTTATATCATATATCTATATCTATCTATCTATCTATCTATCTATCTATCTATCTATCTATCTATTTGAGTGTCAGGGTCTCACTCTGTCATCCAGGTTGGTGTGCAGTGGCAGTGCACACACACACACACACACACACACACACACACACACACACACACACACACACACACAGGAGTTGTTATTCCATGGTGTAGTTGTTGTTTACAGGCTTTGGAGTCAGAAGACCTGGCTCAGGCCTGAACTGGAACCTAAGGTGAGACCTTGGGCGATTCACTCAGCCTCTCTAAAGGTTCACTCCCCCCATCAGGGTGCTACAACAACCAAGCCAAATAACATATGTAGGTAAAAGTGTACTTCTTGAAACCCAGCATCCACTTACTCATGCCTCCATTCAACTAACAGCCTTCGGCACCTGGTTCATGGAAGCCCTGAACCAGGCACTGAGGACGAGCACTGAACTAAAAGCACCCTGGCCCCAGGGAGGTTATTCTCTGATGGGAGACAAACAACACATAGGTAAGATTTTAGAATGACTGTAAGTGCTGTTGTAGAAAACACTGGGGAGAGCAGAGAATGTTTGGGGGGCAGCTTTAAGTAGATTGATTAGGGAAGGCTGTGCTAAGAAAGAACGGGTTCCATAAAACTCAGTCTTTCCATATCTGTTTCCTCAACAGACACAATGACACTTTGTGGTTAAAGCCACAAAGTGGCTTGTTTTGTTCATTAGAAATAATATATTAACCTGATCTCACACCAGGTGATGTGGGAACCAAAGTGAGGCCCAAACTTTACCTGTACAATGATCGTTTGTATTCCTAACCCTGAATGGCACCCCACATCTTTAAAATAACAATTTTTTAAAAAGAAAGAGAGACTATATGAAAGTGCATGGTCCCTTGACCTTGCAATGCAGCAACTGCTGAGTGATGTGAATGAATGAAGTTTGAAAGGATGGTGGTCAGGCAAGCTATGGTGGTTTGTATCTATAATCCCAGCACTTTGGAAGACCAAGGCAGGAGGATCACTTAAGCCCAGGAGTTTGAGACTAGCCTGGGCAACATAGCGAGATCTCATCTCTACCAAAAAAAAAAAAAAAAAAAAAAAGTGCTGGGTGTGGTGGTGCATGCCTGTAACTCCAGCTACTCGGGAGGCTGAGGCAGGAGAATCACTTGAGCCCAGGAGGTCAAGGCTGCAGTGAACCATGATCATATCACTGCACTCCCGCCTGGGTGACAGAGTCCCGACTTCAAGGAAAGAAAGAAAAGATGGTAGTCAGCTGGGCTCGGTGGCTCAGCCTGTAATCCCGCGCCTTTGGGAGGCTGAGGTGAGTGGATTGCCTGAGCCTGAGGGT
>NW_007231975.1:55170-64920 GCF_000164805.1 Carlito syrichta
CAAAAAAAAAAAAAAAAAAAGATGGCAGTCAGTTCATTGTCTGTTTCAATAAAAACATAAATACACCTTTTCAAGTGCTTGGCATTCTATAGGTGTGAAGACATGATTATTACTGCTGCCTCATTTGGAGCTGTCCCTGCAGCCTGGTCTTTGAGGCAGACCCTTCCCTTCAGGTGTGTTTGTTCTTCCCCTTCTCAGCTTCTTTGGGTCACTGGGGCAGCAGGCCCTTGCTTTCTGATTATGAATCCTTGCCTGGGCTTGGACAAACATCAGCTGGTCACCATCTTTATCAGCCCGGTGTTAGCTGTGCCAGGGCAGGAATCAGGGCCCCCGGAAGGTGGGTGTGAGGCGTTCCTGCACAACACCATCTGGCCTCTGAGAGAGCTGGCATTTAATTTCCATGTAATTGAAAGTCTCGTTGAAGATCATTAACAATAGCATTAGCAGTAACCAGGTCTTTTAACTGTTGAAATAATCCTTGTCTATTTTGTGCAGATGCCGTGTTGCTCCAAAGGCAGCTGGGAGCGTGTTAACTCCCCATCAGTGATGTGGACACGGCCCAAATAATAATCACCAAATAAACCTTATCAAACCATCAACAGATGACTGCTTCTGTCTGCCAGCACTTCCAGTGCCTGCCAGCCTGGTTTTGCTTGTGTGTTTGTTTTCCATTGGAATAGGTGTCAATTTAAGAGTAAGTCTTTATGGACTATGAATGAAAACAGAGGTTCTTTGCTGAGGCTTGGGATTTGATAAATCATGATTTGACAAACCTTGACTTGATAAGCTTTGATCTGATGAGATTTGACAATTCAGGAGGCACATTCATGGCATATTCGAACAGAGGAATGAGCTGCAACCTAGAACACAAGGGACTCATTCTTCTCTTCCCTGATCTTAATACCACAGGACAAGTTTTAATAAACCTCTGTCATACCTCCATCATAATGCTGTAGGTTGTGAGGACCACCAGAGAAGTAAACAATATCTCTTGCCCTTCAAGGGCAAATGTGAGAAGTTGGTTCACAATGCCCATGGCACAAATAATTAACGAGGATACGAGAGAATAAAACCAGATGTATCAGACAACCCCTTTGGGTCCCCTCCCACTGGGAGCTTCTCTGTCCTCTCAATAAATCCATTAAAAAGACAAAAAAACAGACATCTGTATCTGTAGATGCGTCTATCTATTTTGAAGTCCTACAGGTGTAAGTGACCTAACACCTAGGTCAGATGCCTTTCCCCAAATGCAAGTGGTCTTCAGAGCCCTGCCTAGGCTTGCTGCTTCACCTCTCTCAATTACCCATAATGCCTCCTTTTGCTGTCCCTCGACGACTTCTCCTGGCTTCATTGTACAGATTCTCCAGAGTCCCTGCTTCTGCGAGGCCACCTACACCATGACTTCATAAAGTTGAAACAAGGAGACGGAGGCCACTGGGAACACCACTGGGCACTGCGTCAGCTGGCTAGTCACTGGGGCTGAGCCTCCCGGCTGAGCTTCTTGGGTGTGCTCCTGGCCACCCTCTGCCCCAAGGGGACTGCTGAATTGTGTAAATAGGTTGAACATTCTTGCTATCCAAATAGCACTGCTCTCTCGAGTCTGTTCCATGTCCTTCCTTTGGATGCATTTTAAAATCCTGTTTCAAAAAACTCAGTCATCTGGGAAGCATGAATTTTTAAAGATTTAGACCAGTTTTGTTCTCTCTACTGATTGCTTTTATTTTTAACGGACACATTACACTTGTACATATTTATGGGGTGCAGTGATATTTTGATATATGTATATAATATGTAATGATCGAATCAGGGTAATTAGCAAATCTATCAGCTCAAACCGTTATCGTTTCTTTGTGTTGAGAACATTCAAAGGCCACTCTTCTAGTTTTTTGGAAATGAATTAAATTTGGTTTAAATTTGGTTGTTACTCTGCAGTGACCATAAGCTGCAGAACTTGAGGTTACTCCTCCTGTCTAGCTACACTTTAGTGCCTACTGACCAACACACCCACCAACAATACACTTCCTAGAATCCATTCTAACCACTATTCCGCTCCTACTTCTAGAAGATCAACTTTTTTGCCTTCCATATACGAGTGAGAACATGTGGTATGCTTCTTTCTGTATCTGGCTTATTTCATGTAACATAATGTCCTCTGAGTTCATCATTTTAACCATACAACATGTCCTGGTCTATAATGTGAATTCAGCAGGTAACTTTTCTTTTTAATTTAAGATTTGTTTTTGTCTATGGTAGACATAAAATTGTTGATTATTTTTATGAATTTATTTTGCCATTGGTTTTTCTTTATCTTTTATTTTTAAAATGTGTGGTACAATTCGGGATTAGGTATACAAGTGGACATCATACAGGTAAAGTTTACTCCCTTTGGTCCCACTTGGCCTGGTTTGAGATCAGGTACCTTTATTGTTGTTGTGTGCCCCACCCCCCTCCTGGCAGTTTCCAGCTACTACCAATCCCTTTCTTATTGTATTATGGCAAATGTTCAGGGTTCACTTATGCGTGAGAACATGTGGTACTCTGTTCCTTGTTTCTGTGATAGATCACTGAGTATGATAGACTCTAAATCCATCCAAGTTGCTGTGAAGTCCATATGTTGTCCTTCTTTATGGCTGTGTAATATTCCATTATGTATATGTACCACATTTTTATGCAGGTCAATTTTTATTTCAACACTGTGGAGTTTGGAAAAAACCTGAGACACCAATGAGAAACCAAGTCTCTTTAGAAGCCTAGGGCCGGTGCCTTTACTTCCAGTGTCTCCTCTGTTCCCAGGGCAGCAGGTGCAGTCACACAGGATCTGCCCTATACAACTTCAGAGAATGCCATTCACATCACATGGACAACAGTACGAAGGACAGGCAGAGTAAATAATCTTCATAGTCCCTTTGAGTTAAAGATGTAATTACCATGACAATGAGCTATTCTAGCTAGTATCTCTATATTTTCTTCACATTTGCTTTTTAAATGTCATTTTTTAACATATGTTATTTTTTATTACCTGTGCTGAATTAAATTTGGTTTAAAAATGTTTTTGAGTTTAAGTTTGTGTGCTACTTTATGACACAAAATAAAATAGTAAAAAAGTTAATGAATTTTTAAACATTATAAACCCCATGAAAATAAAAATCTTATAACAAATCTGCACAGTGATTTGAACTGGGATTGCTAATACACTTAAATAAGTATGAGATGTCAAATACTGTTGCTTTCCACTGTAATTCAAATGGGATACGGTTAAGTCTTCACATCATCATTAACACTGTTTGCTCTAGAGTGAACCTCCCTATAAGAAAGACTAGACTTAGCTGGGTGTGGTGGCTCACGCCTGTCATCCCAGCACTTTGGGAGGTGGAGGCAAGAGGATTGCCTGAGCCCAGGAGTTCAAGACCAGCCTGGGCAACTTGATGAGACCTCGTGTCTATAAAAAATCAAAAAAAGTAGCCAGGCATGGTGGCATGAGCATGTGATTCCAGCCACTTGGAAGGCTGAGGCAGAAGGATTGGATTGCCTGAGCCCAGTAGGTCGAGGTTGAGGTTGCAGTGACCATGAGCATGCCATTGCGTTGCAGCCTGGGCAACAGAGTGAGATTCTGACTAAACACACACACACACACACACACACACACACACACAATGAATGACTGGTCTTGGAAGCCAATTGATGGAGCTTAGTTACTGAATTGCTGACAAGTGACTCAGGGTGAAATGATCCTCCATGATAGTGGCACTCAGTGCTAAAATCAAACTCTCTGCAGTCGTATATTTCTGTCAAATCACTGTCCTTCATATCCAATCAAAAGGAAACAGGAAAGCTTCAACGTTTACTAATAGCATCTTGACTGCCATCAGGTAGGTTTCTCTTTCTTTGCAATTTCCAACCCAATGGCATCTTCTAGTACAGTGTGCCGGGGAAGTCTACAGTCTCGAAGTTAATTAAACCTTTCCTGCTATAAATTATGCCTGCTTCCTTATTTGTATAAACAAAACGCTTAATTAGCTCTCTCCTCTCTCACAATCGCTTCCTAGAGTCCAAGACTCTCTGGTCTTCCTTTTTCTTTCCACCTCTAGAGAAGGGCATTGTTTTAACATTTCCACCATTTTCACACTTGCCCAGAGCCTACCCCTGACTTAAAAGCTGGGCGAAATCCTTCCTGTGATGTTCGACCGTGTGTTGGGCGATGTTTACAAAATCATGCTCTTTTAATCTTCACAGTGACCCTAGGAGGTGGTTCTGTGATCCTCCCTTTACAGTTGAGGAAGTTGAGGCAGAGAGAGGCTGGGTGAGCTGCCCAAGGTCATGCTGTCCAAATTCAGAAAAGGGGATCTTGTGCTCACGGCCATTGCTCTGCTCTCCCTGTCCTTGCGTTCAACTTGTTCAACTTGTGGGCCAGTTCCTAAACATTGATGACACACACAGACTTAATCCTCTTCAGAACATTCCTCTGGTAAGTCGCATTATTGCAAGCCCAAAGGCAGTCTTGCCAGGGGAATGTAGTCAAGTAATCTGAGCAAAAAATTATGCTCTAAACATGCCTAGCCCGGCACAATCTCTTCCCAGGCCACTCCCACCCTGTTTTGTTTTTTGGTTTTCCTTTTTTTACAAATTGTGTTTCTTTAACTCCTTTTAACATTGAATACATTAGATTTCACTTTAACCACCAGATATTTTCTGTGTGCATTTACAAATGAACAAAAGCCAGGCACGGTGACTCATGTCTATAATCCCAGCACTTTGGGAGGCCAAGGAGAGAGGATTGTCTGAGCACAAGGGTTTGAGACCAGCCTGGGCAACTTAGTGAGACCTCATTTCTACAATAAAAATTAAAAAAAAAAAAATTAGCCGAGTGTGTTGGCGTATGCCTGTGGTTCTAGCTACTTGGAAGACTGAGGCAGAAGAAGTGCCTGAGTCCAGCAGATCAAGGTTGCAGTGGCCATGAGCATGCCACTGTACTCCAGGCTGGGCGACAGAGTGAGACAGAGTGAGACTCCAAAAAAAATAGAGAGATTATATAGAAAACTCTAGAGAAATCTAGACTAGAATTCACAGCTGAAAAGTAAAATAACAATTGATACAATGACAAATATACAACTGATATATTCTTCTGAATTTTCCTTAAGATAGACTACAAGACTTCCTTAGGAACAATTTCCTACATGTAGCCCTCACCCCAACTGCTGTGGGGTATAAATGTGTATTTTCAGGTAATTGGGACAAACCTAAAAACTTAGAAGTAATAGAAATAAAAAACAAACAGAAACTATCATTTGAAGGCTACAACTGTGATTTCAGTAAGCTGAGATGTAATGCTTGATCTACCAAGACATGTCCTTGGCAGTGAAGTGGAGGCTCAATCCACATTGGCCACCTCTTCGTGTCACTGGTAAGCTTCCCTGGCTCCCTGCTACCAAGCCCGTCGATGGGTCTCCCAACAGTGCTGTTGGTGTTCTTGCAAGGGTCACTAAAGATAACTTTTTTTGTTTGTGTGTTTTATCATAGCTAATCTCTTCCCAAGACAAACAGTAAGTATTCAGTGAGAAAAGAAAGTTCCTTGTTAATTTATGTTGCTTAGAAAACCCGAAACAGATAAAGGAATCTCCTTTAAAAATCACCACCAGTCTGTAATATAATCAGGAACCGAGTAAATTCAACAATAGAAGGAAGTCAAACAGGCCGACCTTTCCCAAGCTGTTCGAAAGCTGACATATGAGTGGAGGTTGCTGGTGTGGTTTTCTTGTAACTTCTTGTTTTCCTGAGGAATTTGGGGATCTGAACGGGGGGTTGCCTGTTTTCTAAACTAGAAGTACAACAAGTAAGAGTACACCCATCCATCTTGGGGACAAAAAAAGTTATTCCAGCTGGGATGCAACTCCCCAAAATATATGAATAAAACTGCCAACCAATTAATTTAAACAAGAAGTACCATTTATCTTTTATTACTTACTGCCACTGTCCCAGTTCTTGAGGGGAGTTGGTTTGGAGAGTATTGGAATACACAGTGTTCATAAATGATCTCCTCTCTCAGGAATACATTCTGAGAATTGTTGTATTTTAAACATTTTTGAAGGGTATTCATTTTTTTCATTGCCATTTATCATTTTAAAAGCTATTGCTATAATGTCTACATAAGCTGTGGTTCCTGGGTTTTCTAACATAATGCCAATGGACTGCTGTATGTTGAATATTGTTTTGTCTTTTTATATAAATACATTAGCAAATTACCCAAAAGTAGGACTTTTGTTAAACCATATGTTTTAATTTGGGTTATAAAATATGTTCACTAGAACCAAGTCCCAGTCCAACTTATACTTTTCAGATGAAAGGAATGTCTCCAAATAAAACAGCATCAATATGTTTCTCATAACCAATACTAGAAGCAGAACTCCATGGTCAGTCATTTCTTCACTCAGAATTGTCTCATATCTATCTTCTTCTTTTTAAATTTAATTAATTAATTAATTTATATATTTTTTTGGTTTTTGAGACAAAGTCTCACTCTGTCACCCAGGCTGGGGCTGTGGTGCAATCATGGCTCACAGCAGCCTTGACTCCTGGGCTCAAGTGATCCTCTGACTTCAGTCTCCTGAAGCGCTGGGATGATGGGTGTGAGCCATGTGCCCAGCCCAAGTTACTTCCTGTCCATCTAACCTCATTACCCTTTCTCCAGTTACCATCCTCTAAGCCTGCCTGAGAGCTGCTGGCTTTCTTCCTACACCTGCTTCTCCCGTGCAGGGCTGCAGGTCAGTGGCTTCAACATTCTCACATCAGTGTACTTTCACATCCTCTTGTCCTTCTCACACACCTGTGCTGCCCATACTCAATCTTGAATCAGTCCATTCTCTGTTTCCCCCAGACCTGAGCAGGCAGAGAACAATCCAATCACCATGCCAAGGACAGCATGGCAAACCCATGTGGCTTTAACATGGATCTTCCACTTATTCTCAATTCTCTTACCATGTCCTATGGACATGCTGTTCATCCTTCTAATTTTCTTCAAGTCTTTCTCTTTATTCTCAAAAAATCATATCCAAGAGATTACTTTACCCCCTCTTTCACTTAAAAAACAGAAGCCAAGCCGGGCTCGGTGGCTCAGCCTGTAATCCCGCGCCTTTGGGAGGCTGAGGTGAGTGAATTGCCTGGTCCGCGGGTTCGAGACCCGCCTGGGCAGCAAGACCTCCTCTCTACAATAAATCAAAAAATCAGCCGGGCATGGTAGCGCATGCCTGTAATTCCGGCTACTCGGAAGGCTGAGGCGGAAGGATCGCCGGAGCCCAGCAGGTCGAGGCTGCGGTGGCCGGGAGCGGCCACTGCACTCCAGTCTGGGCAGCAGCGTGAGACTCCAACTCACAAAAAAAAAAAAAAAAAAAAACAGAAGCCATCAGGCTCGAGCTTTCTCAGTTTCTTTTTACTGCAATTTGCCAATAATTGTAGACCACCTTTTCATTCTTCAAGAAATAGCTCAAAGCCACCATGCTGCTGGGGCTACCCTAGTCGATCTCTCTCTCCCCACTCAGGAAGAGCTTTATCATTGGAGCTCTAATCACACTGCAAATATAATCACTTTCAAAATGGCAGACCTTTCCAGAAGTGTATTTCAAATATTCTGCTTTCTACCAAATCTATCTTAAATGTTTAGTTCAGGAAATGTAGTCTAGCACTTCGCAAGTTATAATTTTTAGAGTTCAATTTTTTTTTTTTTTTTTTGAGTTGGAGTCTCACTCCGTTGCCCAGGCTGGAGTGCAGTGGCACACTCACAGCCACTGCAGCCTCGACCTGCTGGGCTCAGGCCATCCTTCCACCTCAGTCTTCCAAGTAGCTGGAACTACAATCACGAGCCACCATGCCTGGCTAAGTTTTTTGATTTATTGTAGAGACGAGGTCTTGCCAAGTTGCCCAGGCTGGTCTCGAACCCTTGGTTTCAGGCAATCCTCTCACCTTGGTCTCCCAAAGTACATTACAGACTTGAGCCACACACCCAGCCTAGAGTTCAACTTTTAAAACTAGGTTAATACGTGCATATTGTTCAAATTTTGGCAGGAACAAAAAGAAATCAGTGACCATTCTTCCACTTTCCAGCTTCTTGTGCATTTTCTAAAATACATATACTTGGCATATGTGAGAGTAATCAGATGTATTACTACTTACTTGCACTTTTGTATATTATACATACTGTTACACACCCATCACTTCATAATAGATATCAGAAATTATTCCAAATCAGTACAGAAAGTGTTACCTCTTCCTATCTTATAGATGCATAGTTTGGTTGATTAAAAATTATCACAAATTTTTTGCTCCTTCTCTACTTAAGAACAGAGTCTGAGGCAGGCGCAGTGGCTCATGCCTGTAATCCCAGCACTTTGGGAGGCAGCGGCAAGAGGATTATCTGAGCGTACAGGTTGAAACCAGCCCGGGCAACATGGTGAGACTTCGTCTCTTCAATAAATCAAAAAATTAGCCGGGTGTGGTGGTGTGCGCCTGTTTTTCCAACTACTTGGAAGGCTGAGGAGGAAGGATCGCCTGAGCCCAGTAGGTTGAGGTTGCGGTGAGGTGGCCATGATGGTGCCACTGCACTCCAACCTGGGCAACAGAGTGAGACTCTGACTCAAAAAATAAAAATAAAAAAAGAGAACAGAGTCCAACTGGGCATGGTGGCTCAGCATTTTGGGAGGCTGAGGTTGAAGGATTGCTTGTGGCTGGGAATTCAAGATCAGCCTGGGCCACATAACAAGACATCTACAAATAACAATAATAGTGACAATGATAATCATTATTACCTGGGCATGGTGGCATGTGCCTATAGTCCTTGCTACTTGGGAAGTTGAGGCAGAAGGATCACCTGAGCCTGGGAGGTCGAGCCTGTGGTGAGCTGTGATTGTGCCATTGTACTCCAGCCTGGGTGACAGAGCAAGATCCCCCCACCCACCCAAAAGTAGTAGAGTCCATATTCCTTCCTTGTGTCTAGGCTTTCTTACAACTTAGTTTGCTATATACAATGAGATAGATGTGATGCTGTGTAATTTCCAAGACTGACTCTTAGGAGCACTGTAGTCTTGTGCCCTGGGATCACACCTTCTTGGAAGCCAGCCACCATGCTGAAAGAGGCCCAAACCATGAGGTGAGGCCACATGGAGGAGGGCTGATGCTGATGTTCTCTGGTCAACAATCCCAGCTGATTTTCCACCCACAGTCGGCACCAGCAGCCAGTCGTGTGAGTGTGCCACCGTGGGTATTCCCACCTTGTGTGGTCTCCAGAAGACTGCAACCCCATTAGACATGGCACAGACCAGAAAGACTCCTCGACAAAGCCTAGCCACACCCATGGCATCACAACAGAAAATACTTGCTGCTGTTTTAAGCTACTTTGTTATCGGGTGGCTTGTGGCTATTGATATATTAGCCAGACACATATGTTCCATCCTGTGGACATACCCTAGCTTATTTAACCCAACCTTGACTGATGAACAGTAAGATTGTTTCTACTCTTTTGCTATTGCAAACAGTGCTGTAAATGACAACATGTACATAGGTCACTTGTGAGTGTATCTGTGGGATGAGTTCTTAAATGTAGAATTACTGAATATAAGAGTTCCTAAACAGCCAGGCTTGGTGGCTCAGCCTGTAATCCCACGCCTTTGGGAGGCTGAGGTGAGTGGATGGCCTGAGCCCACGGGTTCGAGACCCGCCTGGGCAGCGAGACCTCATCTCTACAATAAATCAAAAAATTAGCTG
>NW_007231975.1:64987-79284 GCF_000164805.1 Carlito syrichta
TGCACTCCAGTCTGGGTGACAGAGTGAGACTCCAACTCAAAAAAAAAAAAAAAGAGTTCCTAAACATAGAATTTCTGTATATAAGAAAATATGCGGCTGGGCACTGTGACTCACATCTATAATCCTAGCACTTTGGGAGGCCACAGTGAGAGAACTGCCTGAGCCCACAGGCTTGAGACCAGCCTGGGCAATTTGGCAAGACCTCATCTCTACAATAAATAAATAATTACTGGGCATGGTGGCCCATGCCTGTAGTTCCAGCAACTTGGAAGGCTGAGGCGGAAGGATCACCTAAGCCCTTCAGGTCGAGGCTGCGGTGGCCATGATTGTGCCACTGCTCTCCAGCCTGAGCAACAGAGTGATATTCCAACTCAAAAAAAAAAAAAAGAAGAAGAAGAAGAAAAGAAAATATGCACTTATAGTTTTATAGATATTACAACATTGTCATCCTAGGAGATGTCACTAACTTATACTTGATCAATAACAGATCAAAGTCACTCTTCTTCCACACTCTCACTAACACTGGGTATTATCACATTTTATGATTTTTGCTAATCTAACAGGTAGAGAATGGTGTATTTTTATTTTGTAGTTCTATTTTTGTAAATAACGTTGAACATATTCTAATATACTTAAGAGTCATTTGTGTTTCATTTTACCTGAATGGCCCATGTTCTTTTGAGACATTGGTTTTTTATTAATTTATAAACTCTCTGGGGAATTTAACCCTTTGTTTATGAGATGAACACATTTTTTTCCCCCAGTTTGTCATGTTTTTCTTCTGGGTTTTCCTAGAGTAATTATGGCAGTGCATTACTTTCTATTTTTATGTGGTCAAATTTATCAGTGTGAGGTCTTTCCTACTCCGACAGAAACTCTGCTTTGGATTCTTCTCATACTTCTTTTTAATGTTTAAATTTTAATTGTTTTTAACATTTAAATCCCTAAAGTATGGATCTCATTTTTAGGGGGTTTTCTGTTCTATTTCATATCTATTTACAAGTCTTGCCTGTTGCCTGTGTGCTTCTGGGGGGCAGGAAATTTGCCTTTTTCTTGGCTGTGTCCTGAAAACCTAGCACAATAGATCATACACAAAGTACTTCAGTAAGTATTGGTAATCATAGGAAAGAAACTTTGGTCCTGCCCTGAGCTCCACAGATAAAGTCACACTTTCTGACATCATCTGGAAGGAATTTGCTTAGAAAGGATAAGGAAGCTACATTTTGAACAGACATGCGTGCACCTCTGGAAGTTATGGCTCAGCAATATAAAATTACTTTGGAGTTTCTTTTTGCGTCAGCTACTGTCTGCCATGTGTGACTTCTCTTTCTTCTGATGCTAATTCATTAACACCATAAATGGTAAACCCTTACTTACCACTCTGCACACAGACGCTTTTGGAGCTCTGGAATGTTGGCAGTTGGGCAAGTAGTTTACCCTAGCCTAATTTCCATTTCAATAACTAATTATAATTGCTTTTTACCTTAGTTACATCGTCCCTCAACTCCATGAAAACAGTATAACTTTGTAAAGAAACTGATTTTTTAAAAACCCAGCAATGACCAGGTGCAGTGGCTCACGCTTGTAATCTCAGCACTTTGGGAAGCTGAGGTGAGAGAATTGCTTGAGTTCAGGGGTTTGAGATCAGCCTGAGCAACATGGTGAGAGACCTCATCTCTAAGATAAGTCAAAAAATCATCCAGGTGTGGTGGCGCACACCTGTAGTTCCAGCTACTTGGAAGGCTGAGGCGGAAGGATCACCTGAGCTCAGCAGGTAGAGGTTGTGGTGGTCAGGAATGTGCCACTGCACTCCATTCTGGACAACAGAATGAGACTCTGACTCAAAAAACAAACAAACAAACAAAAATAAATTTTAAAAAATCCAACAATGCTGACATGAGCTTTTAAAATTATGTGAAATATGATTTGAGGATTCAGTAACCAAATGTATAAGATATTGAAAACAAAGGAAATGTCTTGCTTTCCTTGCTTGTTTTTAGTGCTGCCACTGCTGTCCCAAGGAATGCCACTACCTTACACTCTATTTCTCAGCAGACACTTCCTGCTCCTATGACTCTCCTTCAGATTTACCTAGTGATCAAAACCCTTTACCACCTGACCTAGGCTCAAGTACTCTAAGTGACTAATGTTTTTAATGGTTCTTTGTAATCTCCCTGATATAGAAATATATGTTCCATGTTGAGGGAACACATGTGCACTAAAAAAGATGGTATCTTCCGTCTTTTCACTCCTGAGTGTTTTAGTCAGGACAGTTGATGTTTAAGGTTCTGTCTTCCATCTCTTCATCTCTTGTGTCTTAGTCAGGAGAGGTGATGTTTAAGTGTCTTCCATGTCTTCACCCCTTGTGCCTTAGTCAGAAGAGGTAATGTTTAAGATTCTATCTTCCATGTCCTCATGCCTGTGTGCTTTAGTCAGAAGACCTCATCTCTACAATAAATCAAAAAATCAGCCGGGCGTGGTAGCCCATGCCTGTAATTCTGGCTACTTGGAAGGTTGAGGCGGAAGGATTGCCAGAGCCCAGCAGGTCGAGGCTGCGGTGGCCGGGAGTGGCCACTGCACTCCAGTCTGGGGGACAGAGTGAGACTCCAATTCAAAAAAAAAAAAAAAAAAAGATTCTGTCTTCTATCTCTTCACTCCTATGTATTTTACTCAGGAGAGGTGATGTTTAGATTCTGTCTTTTGTCTCCTCATGCCTGTGTATTTTATTCAGGAAAGGAGATATTTAAGATTCTGTCTTCTGTGTTTTCACTCCTGAGTGTTTTAGCCAGGAGAGATGATGTTTAAGATTCTGTCTTCCATATCTTCACTCCTGGGTGTTTTAGTTAAGAGAAGTGATGCTTAAAATTCTATCTTCCTTCTCTTCATTCCTGTGTGCCTTAGTCAGGAGAGGTCATGTTTAAGATTCTATTTTCAATCTCTTCACTCTGGTGTGTTTTAGTCAGAGTGGAGATGTTTAAGATTCTTTCTTCCATCTCTTCACTCCTGGGTGCTTCGGTCAGGAGAGGTGATGTTTAGATTCTGTCTTCTGTTTCTTCATTCCTTTTGGCTCAGTCAGGAGAGGTGATGTTTAGAGTCTGTTTTCATTCTTTTCACTGCTGTGTACTTTAGTAAAGAAAGAAGATGTTTATGATTCTGTCTTCTATTTCTTCACCCCTTGTGCCTTAGTCAGGAAAGGTGATGTTAGGAATCTGTCTTCCTCCTCTTCACTCTCATGTGCTTTAGTCAGGAAAAGTGATGTTTAAGATTCTATCTTCATTCTCTTCACTCCTGTGTGCTTCAGTCAGGAAAGGAGATGCTGTAGAAATGACGTTCTGTCTTCCACCTCATTGATCTTATTTGAGGAGCACTGAGCTTAAAGGGAATTCAAAAGGATGAGATGGAGTAACTTTTCCTTTCCAAGTAGTAACCTCTGGCATTGAGCAAATATATTTTTATTTATTTATAGAGAGGGTCTCGTTTTGTTGCCCAGGTTGGAGAGCAGTGGTAGGATCGTAGCCCACTGCAGTATCAATATACTGGGCTCAATTGATCCTCCCATCTCAGCCCCCTGAATAGCTGGACCTGCCACCATGTCCATCTAATTTTTTAATTTCTTGTAGAGATAGAATCTTGCAACGTTGCCCAGGCTGATCTTGAATTTCTGGCCTCAAGTGATACTCCCACTTTAGCTTCTCAAAGTGCTGACATATAGACATGACTCCCCATACCCAGCCTAAGTATTTAAGTAATACAAATAATGTTTAGTAATGGTATTTAATTCTTAAATGAGTCAGTTGTCTCTCTTCCATTTGTAAGCTGTATTTGTACTTTGTCTTTCCCTTGTGTATTTTAAAAGATCACCATAAAAACATTTTCCTAAAACGTTTTTGGTACATTTCACTTCATTTTGTTTTTCCAGCATTCTGTTCTATGTCACATGCTTTACATAGTAGTTGAACTGTAAGAAAAGATATATTTTCACTGTGACTTGTTGACATTTTTTCAATATGCTATTTTCACAGCAAATTATATTTATTCAGAAAATTTGAAGCTATCTATTTGAAATTATCTCTAGTAAAATTTGTTAGGATATAACAGATCCATTTATAGAGTGGCAATCCCCCCATTCCAACTTTTAAAAGATGGAATTCCTATAATGGTAAAGTACAGTAGCTTCCCAGCAGGGTTATATCCTAGAAAGGAGAAAGATAACGTCACTAGAATCTGATATGTCCATTTCAAATAGTTTTACTGAACTGATTGAGTCTCAATAATGATTTTGGAAACTTGATAAAAGCTTGCATGACTAAAGTATAACATGAATAATACAATATTTTATGAAGAATAAACAATATTTATCACATGACCTTGATTATGTGTATTTGTATCCAAAATGCACTCATTCATACCATATCAGGATATATCAACTCTAGGTTATTCAAAGAACATTGCTTGGAAAAAACAAAGAAGACAAGAGTTGATGGAAATCCCGGTATTTCTTTCACCTCCTTCCCTGACTGCTGCCCTTGTAATACACACAAAATAGTTTATTCATAATGTCCCTAAATTGAAACTTTTTTCACTCAGGAATGTAGGGTATTCAACATGTATTGTGATGCTTTAAATAAATGATCAAAATGTTGACATTTTCTCATCCAGAAGTGGTGTCAGTGTCCTTCTTTCCTAGAATCTGGGTGGGCTCAGTGACTGCTTTGACCAAGTCATAGGAAGCAGAGTTGTGCCAGCATCTGGGGCTCAGGCTGTAAGAGGCTGGCAGCTCTCTCTTCCTGGTTCTCAGAGCCCTCTCTCAGAATTCCAGTCTGGGGGACGTTCCTTGAAAGAGATCACCATGATGCAGGGAATACTTGCTAGGTCTCCTCTGCTCCTGCCATCCCGACCAGGTACCAAGACCAGTCAACAAGGAAACATCTTGGACCTTCTCATTCAGCGAACTCCCCATGGAGAATGAATACCCAGCAACCCCCAGCTATTCAAACACCTGCCCAGCCAAGCCTGCTCTAATCCCTGACCTCCAGAATCATGAATGTCACGGATATGATCGTTATCTTAATTTTGGTGATGGTTTACAGGTGTGTACATATGTGTGCTTATCAAACTATGTACTGTAATATGTGCAGTTTATTATATGTCAATTATACATAAGTAAAGCTATTAGAATTTTTAAAAAGATTGTTTTATACCACTGAATTTTCAGGTGGTTTTTAATGATATTAAATAACAGAACATGTACCTCTTATATTTTATGTTTACTATTTCCTGATATTTGTTAAAATAAAAATGTTACCAAAATATAAACTTGGCATATGAAACTTTACTAGGGATAAGTACTTTTTTCAAACAATATTCCATTTGTTTCTATCAAAAGTCTATGTAATCCAGACTATAAGAAAATTAAATGTGTTGACAAAAAAATCACATTATGAATTATTGATAATATTCATGTTATTTTTTTTACTTGAGTGATTTTCTCACCAAAACAAATTCTAGGCATGTATATATTTACACTTATGTTTCTACACCCGAGTTCATTCCCTAGATCATATTAGATGTTCAGTGGGTGATTGCTAAAAACATAAATGAAGCATGAAACAGAATCTCAGAAAATTTGCCTTGTTTTAATATCTTTATTTTGAACATCCTAATTAAAATATATTGCAAACAATTTCAAGACACTGGCATCTGTGTGTGAGATAGATTACTCTAACATTTTAGTTAAATGTTCAACCAAAAATACACATTACAGCACATATGGAATACATAAAGAAAACATTCGCCGTGTACTTCCCAGATGTCAGACACTAGTTAATGTGGGTTCATCCCTAACAATAGGAACTTTTTTTGTTTGAGTCAGGGTCTCACTCTGTCACCCAGGTTGGAGTGCAGTAGCTCGATCACAGCTTACCACAGCCTCTACTTCCTGGGCTCAGGCAATCCTTCTACCTCAGTACCCTCAGTGGCTGAGACTACAGGTGCATGCCATCACACCTGGCTAATTTTTGTTTTTATTTTTGATAGTGACAGGGGTCTCACTTATGTCATCCAGGTGGGTCTCAAACTCCCGGGTTCAAGTAATCCTCTGCTTCAGTCTTCCAAAGTGCTGGGATTACAGGCATGAGCCACTGCTCCCAGCTGGTAATAGGTACTCTTATAAAATAATGTGCCTAGTACTAAAAAAGAGTTTGCATGTGACAGTTAGGTCTCTTGGAGTCGAGCACCTGAGTGCCTAGCCACAACTTCATTTCATTTTTTTTTGGTGTGTGTGTCGGAGTCATACTTTGTCCCCCAGGCTGGAGTGCAGTGGCATGCTCACAGTCACCTCAACCTTGACCTGCTGGGATCAGGTGATCCTTCTACCTCAGCCTTCCAAGTAGCTGGAACCACAGACGCATGCCACCATGCCCGGCTACTTGTTTTGGTTTATTGTAAAGATGAGGTCTTGCCAAGTTGCCCTGGCTGGTCTCGAACTCCTGAGCTCAGGCAATTCTCTCTTCTCCGCCTCCCACAGTGAAAGACTTTATACTTGTGCACTCATTTGGAAAGATCATGTCCACAAGTCTAACTGATAGGAGTGAGACCTGCAGAGAACAAAAAGAAAAGTTAATAGTCTTTATTCTGCTCATATTCTTCTTTATTGTAGACCAGATGTGCATGATGGTGACATAACTATGTGCTACAAAAGGATAATTAGTGGTGAAAAACAAATTAGAGACACACAAAGAATTTGAGAGTCAACTTCCAGCGAAAAAAAAAATCATCCTTTGACCAAATCTAAAACTTCACTCAACCATCGTTCTCTCTTCTCTTAGAAAGAGCTTGGAAGATATGATATGGTTACAAGACTTCAAGTATCCAAAGGGGGAAGTGACAAGATTGAAAACAGAAAAAAAAATTATTTGAAAACTAATGATATTAATAATGGAAAACACACATTCATATTTATGGCTGATTCATACACATATGAAATGTGTAGGTGTTCCTTGTAAGTGTCCTGCTAACAAAATTGGAATTCAGAAGAGTAAGAGGGGAGAGACAAGGCAGGCTGTATGTACTCTTGGTTTTTTTTTTGAGTTGGAGTCTCACTCCGTCACCCAGGTTGGAGTGCAGTGGCACACTCATGGCCGCTCCAGTGTAGACCTGTTGGGCTCCAGTGATCCTTCCTTCTCAGCCTTCCAAGTAGCCTGAACTACAGATGCACACTACCATGCCCAAATAATTTTTTATTTATTGAAGAGACAAGGTCTCACCAAGTTGCCCAGGCTGGTCTCGAACCCGCGGGCTCAGGCAATCCCTTCGCCTCAGCCATAACTATGGGTTTTATTGACAGTGTTCTTGATCTGAACACAAAATGTCCAAGCTCTGCACTTTCCCAATGAACATATTTTTTTTTCTGTGTTTTAAGTCTCAAGAAGCTTTGGTAGAACTTATTCACAAGAAATACTCTTCCTATTACTACAGCTAGATTTTTATTTGTTTATTTATTTTGAGTCGGAGTTTCACTCATTTGCCCAGGCTGGAGTGCAGTGATTGGAGTGCACCTGAGGCACGATGATCATGGTGATTATGGCTCACGGCAGTCTCGACCTCCTGGGCTCAGGTAATCCTTTTGCCTCAGCCTCCCGCCACCACGTCCAGCTAATTTTTTTAAATTTTATAGAGATGAGGTCTCACTCTGTTGCCCAGGCTGGTCTCGAACTCCTGGGCTTAAGCAATCTTCCTACCTCAGCCTCCCTCTGGGATTATAGTGTGAGCCCCCATGCCCAGCCTAGAATTTTTTCACTGATGGTACCTCTCTGTTCTTTGGCCACTAAATGTTACTAAGCATGAAACAATGTCTGACTGTGTGTAAAAATGCTGAAAAATGTCTAATTTCTCAAGAGATATGAATAGCAACTTTCATTATAGTTTAGAAGACAAACTAGAATTAGTATTTTTTGTTTGTTTTAAATAAACATACCATTGGAATCTTAATAAATTTTACTTCTAGACCATATGAAAAATTTAAATTGGAAGCTAGTTATATACCAACAAGTAAAGCAATTAACATTAACATTCTCATTATAAATGTCCCAAAAACCTTTAAACATATGCAGTTACTGTAATGTAATACATTTCCCTGTCTTTTCTGTATTCTTTGTGTTTTCTGGCAGTAACTTATGCTTTTTAAATATGAAGAAGCATGTGAGAAAAGGAAAATAAGACATCCTTTGACTATTGTAACCCAATCCATAAACTACTTAAATAGTGCCTCAGAGACTGAGGAAAATTACATTGTTAACATAACTGATTTTTCCAATTAATAATTAATATTCTATAATATGACCTAGGACAGGCTTCTTCTTCTTTATAATCTGAATAGATGTTCTTAATTTTATTAAAATGTTATCTATTTTAGATTACCCATTGCCTCATTCAGTGCTTGCCAATTTCTAAAAAAAACACTGAAATAAGTAGCTTGAGTTGGTGGCTTACTTAGAGAGAAATGTTGCCTTATGGTCACTTAAATTCAACTTCCTCAAAAGTTTTTTTTTTTTGTAATATAAGGCCACAAAGTACTCTTACCATAGGAGACTCTGAGTTTTGCAATGAGTATAATTTTTGTTTAAAAATTGCCAATTTCTCTGACCCACGTTCTATGATAAAAGCTTTAATATTTTGTTAGGTTAATGAATGCTGCCTGTTGGCCACCATATTTTATCAGGTGTACTGCTTCCTCAAGTGCCAACATTTGTGTGTCCAGTGACTGGTGATTGCTGCATCTCCTCATACCTGTAAACCCCTGAACACTTCTCGTACTACCTGGAGTAAGATGTCATAGCGGTAGATTTTTAAATGACACAAATATAATTACACTGCGGTAATTAGAGGGTATGAAAAGACTGCCATGCCTCCCATTTCTTTGAAATTATGTACCAGGGAAGGTTTCTCAGCATGAAACCTCAACTAGAATTTAGAGGTTTGTCTACACTTACATGTCAATCCATTTTGTCGGAGTAAATATTGAGTTCCATTTCTCTTTTAGCACATTCCCAAGTAGCATCTTAAGAAGTTTAAACTGATTTTACTTATTGAATTCTATTAATAACTTTAAAAGATAATCTACCTTGGGTCATTTTGAGCATCACTTACATTGCTTACATAAAATAAGTTTAACTCTGAGCGCATAATGATACCGAACAAGCAAATACAATTATCGGTCACTTTTGGAGGATACTAGACAAATGAACTCATTTTTCTGAAAATCAGTACATAAAGGAAAGAAGCAAACATTTTTTTCCTGCTTTTCCATAAATAAACATACTCAGTCAAATGGTTGATGAAGGAAAGCCTTTCTTTATATAAGTAACTGAGCAAATGAATTAGAAAAGCATAATGAGAACTACACCATTTACCAATCCTGATTTAACAAGTGAATCTAAGCAAAAACAACGGCTTTTAACATCACAAAAAAAGGAGACAACCAGACATTATGTGCCTCTTGGTAGAAATTTATGCCATCACCTAGGATTACATCGTTAGAACTTGAATCTGATCAAACTTCACGATGTACTCATCAATTTACAGAGAGCACAAGGGACACAGAGACTAAGAAACGAATTAAATGACAGCCTGAGGCACGATCATCAACATTCATACTGTGGAAACTATAGAACAAACAACTCAGCTTCTTGCACACATAAGTTGCCAGGGAAAAATAAAGAGATGGGTAAAGATACTTCAGAGATACACTTACCAGCTGCAATTATGATGTGTGCCAGGGTTTTCCAGAGAAACAGAACCAAGAGAATAGATGTCGCTCTAGATAGGGGTTGTGCTGGGAATTGGCTTATGTGATTCAGAGGCAGAGACGTCCCACAAGAAGATTTCTTCATGCTGGAGAACGAGGGGAGTCATGATGTCACTCAGGCTGGGTGCAAATGCCTGAGAACCTGGGGGGCCATCAGTGTAAGAGCCTGAAGCTCTGACATCTGAGGGCAGCAGCAGATGGATGCTCAGCTCCAGGAGAGAGCTCAAATCTTCCCATCTTCTGACTTTTTGTTCTGTCTGAGCCTTCAACAGAAAGGGTGATGTCCACCACATCCATGAAGGCAGATCTCAGATTCTTGGCTTCAAATGCTAATCTCTTCCTGACATTTCCTCCCCACCCACCTGGAAGTGATGCTTTACCACGTTTTGGGTATCCATTGATGAAGCCACACAGACACACAGAATTAACCATTGCAGAATATAAGTTGGACCAGATTCAAATAAACGAATGGTGAAAAATAATAATGAAGTTACTGGAGAAATGTGTGCATTAGCTGGATATTTAATGACAATAAGAAATTTTTCATTTTTGCAGGTGTGCTAATGATATTGTGGGGTTTTTTTGAGTCTTTATCTTTCAGAGATTCATCCTAAAATATTTGTAGAATAAAAGATTTATCATCTGAAATGTGCTTCACAATAATTCAGGCAAGTGGGGCTGGGGGTGAGTGGAGGGTTAGACAAAGATGATGGTCTAACCCTCGAGGCCAGTCGATGATTGTCAGGCCAGTGGTGGAGACATGGTTTGCTTGACTGCTTTCCCATTTGTATGAGGGGAACTCAAAACATACCCAGAGTTTACTGTAAAAATTGTTTATTAATTCCTATATGTTTACACTTCAGTCCCCTTCAAAGTATGCTCTGTTTGATGCAATACATCTATCGAGATGCTTTTTCCACTGCTCAGAGCAGTTCTTGAACTCATCCATTTGGATGCCTTTTAGTGCTTCCACCATTTTTTGTTTCACCTCTTCCACAATGACAACTTATTTCCCTTTGAGGACTTTTTTCATCCGGGGAAACAAAAAAATGTCACTCAGGTGAGATTGGGTGAATAAGGAGGGTGGGGTACAGGGGTCATGCTGTTTTTGGTCAAAAACTGCTGAACGCTCAGCATGGTGTGGACAGGTGTGCTCATAAACCACCCATCATGAAATGGGAAGACGCATTTAAAGAATCTACAAAATAAATTTGCTGAAGTCATCCGCAGTCTTTCATAACAACATTAGCTGGTACACTGATGCTGATGGGTTCTTAGAATACTTACCCAGTGGAGAAAGCCTGAACTACAAGGGACCCACCCTCAAAAGATAATTCTGGTTGTCTTTGCGGGGGGGGGGGGCAGTCCCTCCTCGTGTATATGTGGAATTTTCAAAAACACGAAGTTAAATCCACACCAAAAAATACAAGGAGCGTAAATGTGGTAGTGAGAATAAAAACAAGTACAACGCAGTAGAAATAGTGAAGAATTTAGATGAAAAATCTGAATTCACAACCAGACTATCGTCATTAGTTAGCTGAATTACCTTAGTATTCATTTTTTGAACTTATATTTTATCATCTTAGGAATTGGAAATCTGTTTGAGACTGATATACTTAACATTTTCAACATTACTTCTGCTGAATGTTTAATTTTTGCAACAGGAGAAAAAGAGTTTTAGATCAAATTGATATAGGAAATACCAAATTAAATAAAATTAGTGGATTTCTTTTGTGCAGGACTTTTCAGATCCTTTAATGTGTTAATGTGCTTTGTGAATCTCCAAGGAGACTGTTTCCTGAGCTCACTTAGCATTTAGCATCTAGCCCACTTTCTTTTTTTTTTTTTTTCAAGGAGCAACCAGTTGGACAGGTATTCCACGGAACATATTTTAGGAAATACTGCTGCAATTCTGAAATGCAATTCAGACATAACGTATCACCATATTTATATTCTTTTAAGGTCAAACATTACATCACATAGGATTGTAAATGATGTTTTTACCATGTGTGTTGCAGAAGTCTTTTCTATCAATGTATTAACAAAGCATTCACATAGAGATATCGACCTTTTTAATGTATAAACCATCATTTCTCTTTTCTAACATAATAATAACAGTAATAACATGGTGATAAAACCCTAAAGGTAAAAAAGCCACCTCTCTTTCCCCTGAGGAAGAAGAGAGCAATCACATAGAACTCTTTTCAACCTCAGATAAGGATGATCTTTCCATTCTTACCATGGAGTCCTGTATTACTTGGAAGGCTGCCATAACAAAATCTAAATTCTCACCATTCTGGAGGTTCCAGGTTCCAGGTCAAGTCAGGGTCTGGTTCCCCTAAGGACTTTCTTGGTGGCCTGCCGATGGCTGCCTTCTTGCAGTGTCTCATGTGATGGTTTTCTCTGTGTGCACTCATCACTGGTATCTCTTGCAGTGCCCAGTTTCCTCTTCTTTTTTCTTTCCTTTTTTTCTTTGGAGTCAGCCTCACTCTGTTGCCCGGGCTGGAGTGCAGTGGCATGCTCATGGCCACCGCATCCTCGATCTGCTGAGCTCAGGTAAGGCTTCGGCTTCAGCCTTCCAAGTAGCTGGAACCACAGGCGTGTGCCACCACACCCAGCTAATTTTTTGATTTATTGTAGAGATGAGGTTTCTCTTTGTTGTCCAGGTTGGTCTTGAACCCCTGAGCTCAGGCAATCCTCTTGCCTCTGTCTCCCAAAGTGCTGGGATTACAGATGTGAGCCATGATCTAATCTGATTGGTGCCCTTATAAGAAGAGGAAATAGGCTGGGCTCAGTGGCTCAGCCTGTAATCCCGTGCTTTGGGAGGCCGAGGTGAGTGGATTGCCTGAGCCTAAGGGTTCGAGACCCGCCTGGGCAACTTGGCGAGACCTCATCTCTACAATAAATCAAAAAGTTAGCCGGGTGTGGTAGCATGCGCCTGTAGTTCCAGCTACTTGGAAGGCTGAGGCGGAAGGATCCCCGGATCCCATCAGGTCAAGGCTGTGGTGGCCGGGAGTGGCCACTGCACTCCAGTCTGGGTGACAGAGTGAGACTCCAACTCAAAAAAAAAAAAAACAAAAACAGGAGCCGGGCTTGGTGGCTCAGCCTGTAATCCCAGCACTTTGGGAGGCTGAGGTGAGTGGATTGCCTGAGCCTGCGGGTTCGAGACCTGCCTGGGCAACTTGACGAGAGCTCATCTCTACAATAAATCAAAAATAGCCGGGCATGGTAGCGTGCACCTGTAGTTCTAGCTACTTGGAGGGCTGAAGTGGAAGGATCACCGGAGCCCAGCAGCTCGAGGCTGCGGTGGCCGGGAGCGGCCACTGCACTCCAGTCTGGGCGACAGAGTGAGACTCCAACTCAAAAAAAAAAAAAAAAAAAGAGGAAATTGGTTGGGTGCAATGGCTCACACCTATAATCCCAGCACTTTGGATGGCAAAGGGGAGAGGATTGCCTGAACTAGGGATTCAAGACCAGCCTGGGCAACTTGGCGAGACCTCATCTCTACAACAAATGCAAAAATTAGCCAGGTGTGGTGGCGCACACCTGTGGTTCCAGCTACTTGGAAGTCTCAGGTGCAAGGATCACCTGAGCCCAGCAGATTGAAGCTGCGGTGGCCATGAGCATGGCACTACATTCCAGCATGGGCGACAAAGTGAGATTCTGACTCAAAATTTTAAAAAGACACATGGGCATTAAGACCTCAAGAGGAATTTTGGGAGACATAATTCTGGCAGATTCTTGCTGTATTTATATGTAATATCAATGCCATATTAACTATTTAAAATGATTACCTTGAATGTCAGCTTAAAAGTTAAACTCCTGGCGTTCCTGCAATGAATAACACAAACTATGTTTTGCTAATCACTCTTTAACTTTCAGACTAATTTTTTACACCTGATTTCTCCAATAGGGTCATCACACATGCAACTACCATGGCTGATCTAAACTGAGATGCAAGTATAAGACACTGAATTTCAAAGACGAAGGAAAAAAAATCACATAAAATAGCTCATTAACAATTTTTAGATTGATTACAGGTTGAAATAATATTTTGGATATACTGAATTAGATTATTAAAGTTAGTTTCACCTGTTCCTTCTTACTTTTAAAAATATGACTACTGACTAACTTTAAAATTGCTATGGGACTCACATTGTTTCCATCGAATGATGCTTTTAAAACCTGCAGTTGCCTGCTATTTGATCTAAGATTGGCTTTGAAGACTTTCTTAGACTTCCGCTAATTACCTGGGTGCAGAATTCTAGCACTGTATCCAGTTCATTTCAAACCTAAAGGACATCTGCCTACTTGTTAGGAAGAGCAATCTGTAGTTTGAATGTTACAGACGCAGTTGGGATGTATTATATTTACTGAAACTCTATCAGAGGTCCTCAAACTTTTAAAACAGGGGGCCAGTTCACTGTCCCTCAGACCGTCGGAGGGGCGGACTATAGTTTAAAAAAAAAACTATAAACAAATTCTTTTTTTT